>NC_092417.1:112656074-112956252 GCF_040894005.1 Engystomops pustulosus
TCTTTATGACTCCAGGACCTGTCATTGCTGCAGATCTTTAACAGTATATCGTGGCATACTTTTACAGATCTATAGCAAATTCTCCATGTATTGCAGTACAGTAGGATTAATCAGACTCCCTAGGGTAAAGTTTAAAAAAATATATATAGAAAAGTTCAAATCTACCCTCCTCCTATAAAAATAAATAAAATCATAAACATGTTAGGTGTTGCTGCATCTCAAAAGTCCTGATCTATCAAAATCTTAAAACTGTTGTTAAACCAGTGACAGAAAAAAGCGTCTTAAAACGCTACTTTTTTTTCCATTTTGCAATGAAAAATATTTTTATAAAAAATGATCAAAAGGTCATACAGTCCCCAAAATGGTAGCAATAAAAATGTCAACTCTTCTTAGAAAAAATGACACCTTACACAGCTATTTACACAAAGGCATTTTTTTCGTATTAAAGCACAATAAAACCTGTATGAATGTTATATCCCTGTGATCGTACTGACCTAAAGAATAAAGGGGAGGTGTCATTTGGAGCTCACAGGAAAAAGTTGTAAAAAAGCAGCCCATATTAAAATCGATAAAATGCATTTTTTCACCAATTTTACCTTATTGAATCCCTCTTCCCGGTACAAGGAATGGAATTTTAAATACTGTCATTACGAAGGACAATTTGATGAAAGAAAACACGCCCTCACAAAATAAAAAAAAAGTTATCATTATTGATTTATAGAGCACCATTAATTCCATGGTGCTGTACAATCAGTAAAAGGTTCACATATATTAAATTAAGACAAAAACAGGTGTAAGTACAAATACAAAAATACAGTGATCAGGAGACAAGTAGGGGAGGACCCTGCCCTTGAGGGATCAATGTATATTGGGGGATGGGGGGGTAGAGACATGATGGGAGCAGTGCAGTTATTGTGCATTGTAGACAATCCTGAACAGGTGGGTTTTCAGGGTTCCAGAGCATGGGAGATGTACGGGAGAAGTCCTAGATGCGGTTGTAAGAAGAGTGGGTGGTAAAAGAGTGAAACAGAAGGTCCTGTGAAGAATGGAGAGTATGCGTGGGCGGTATTGCCTGATTAGTTCAGAGATATTTGGAGGGGACATGTTGTGGATGGCTTTGTAGGTCACGGTTGCCAGTTAATTATTCCCGTGCAATGGGTATCCAGTGGAGAGACTGGGAGAGAGGAGAATCGAGACAGGTGGATTAGCCAGGCAGCAGAGTTTAGGATAGATTGGAGGAGTGTTAGGAAGCTAGCAGGGAGACCTCCGAGAAGAATGTTGCAGTAGTATAAGCGCGAGATTATGAGGGCATGAACTAGTAATTTTGAAGACTCTGGATTGAAGAAGCGTTGAATGTGAGAGATGTTCTTGAGATGGAAGCGGCAGGTTGTAGTAAGGGCCTGGATGTGAGGCTTAAAGGATAAGGCAGAGTCAAATATGGCTCCAAGGCAGCTGACCGGGGAGAGTGTGGAGCCATGAATTGTGATGGTTATGTCTGGTGGGAGGGATGTGTTAGGTGCAGGAAAGATTATAAGTTCTGTTTTGTCCATGTTAAGTTTTTGAAAACGAGAAGAGAAAAGGTAGGATATGGCCGATAGACACTCTGGAATTCTGGCTAGAAGAGATGAGATATCTGGACCAGACATGTAGATCTGTGTGTCATCTACATATGAATGATATTGGAAGCCATAGGATTTAATTAGGTGTCCCAGGCCACAGGTGTAGAGGGTGAAGAGCAGGGTTCCCAGAGACGGAGCCCTGAGGGACGCCAACAGAGAGGGGGCGAGGTGTAGAGATGGTGACAATCTGTGCCTAAATCTCTCCTTATATACCCTGTTTCCCCTAAAATAAGACATCCCCTGAAAGTAAGACCTAATACAATTTTGTTCAGGCTTAGAAATATAAGGCCTTCCCTGAAAATAAGACCTAGCGGCAGTCATTGCAGCAGCACCCCCCACGCCATACATTAGTATTAGTAAATCTTTTAGATGCTGCAGAAGGTTGTGACAAGGGGGAAGAATTCATGGAAGTAAATCACTGGCTGCTGTGCTCCAAATGTGATACCAGCAGCTCCCAGGATAAGAAGGGTCATTTATGGGAAGTGCTTTTGCTAAACATGAGACTGGGGCCAATGATTCCAATAGAAATGTAGTTACAAGAAATACAGCATGAAATTTAGAGTTTGGAGCGTTATAAGGATGTTAGAGAAGTAGATTTTTTGTTCAACGATAAATGTAAATTCTTGTTCATGGAAAAATAAGACATCCCCTAAAAATAAGACTTTAGGAGCAAAAATTAATATAAGTCACTGTCTTATTTTCGGGGAAACAGGGTAGTTCGTTCGATCTGATGGCAACTGGCATTATGTGAACGTACCCTTTCTTGCCTTGCAACACCTCTATTTTGCATATTAGGCCTCTCCCCATGCAATACCTTCTTGTGAAGCAATGATCAAAAATAGGTATTTGAATTCATTTTTGCCCCTGTTCGAATTCAGAGTAAATTTGCCTTGTTTAATTTTATTTGTGTTGAAAATACTGTATCTTATTAATGTGTCCATATTCTTAATGACTATAGGTAAGGTAAGGTGTAGTGGGAAAAAAGTGAAAGCTTTAGCAAAGTCAAAGCTGTAGAAGAGCTGTATGGTACTGAGCAAACTAATCAAAAGCACCATTTTAGCAGCTAAAGGGAGAGTTTTAACCTCAAAGCTGCAGACAGCGTTAGATAGTAGCCTTCTACTGACATTGGAGAGCTGTGTAATCATAGAAAACTTGAGCACTGAAGTAGTCTCCTCTCGCTGTTTTCTCTGAACTCTGTATTCAAAATTCTCAATACAGCCTCTCCCTCTGCTGTAATATCCAACCAGAAGCATGTTATTGCTCTTACAAAGAGCAGAGGGAATTTGCTGTGATGTTAGATATTGGCACCTAATTTCAGGGGGAAAAAAAATCATTCCTTATCATCCTTTCATTTACCTTTGGTTTGGATAGCGGACCAAATTGAAATCTAGGGGGAGATTTAGCAGTGGTTCATCTGCAGAAAACTGCAATATGTTCATGAGGTGTGATTGCAGGATTACACCACGTTCCAAATTATTATGCAAATTATATTTATCTCTGATTTTCCTAAATGATCATTACAAATGTATAATAAGTCATCACCCATTAGAGTATAAAATGAATTCTATTGAGCGAACTGCCCAATGATAACATAATAGTGTTCAAAATTTAGAAAAAAACCTTCATGGCATTTTATAGGTTGTAAAGAACTGAAAATGGTAATTTTTTGAATTTGTGTCACATTCACTGAAATCAAAAGTTATTTCATAACAGGCCAAGTTACATGGTAACATAGGAACCCTTCTTGGATATCACCGCCACAATTCTTGCATTTATTATACTTGTGTGAGTTTGGAGAGTTTCTGCTTGAATACTACAGTGTCCAAGAGCAAATTCCATCAGCTCATCCAGAAACCCTGACTGAGAACTCTGCCGAGTTCCTGAATATCATCCACGGTAGCCATCACAGTTGAAAGTCATAACATGCATTTGGCTGAAACTTGTCCAAAACCATCAGTTCCTACATCTTCACGATATACGCCATCTCTGCTGCTTACTTCCCTCTAGTCGGCCCAGAATCAGACCTCCACAGCCTCGGCACGACCCTCCTCACAGCCATAATATAGGGCCTCAAGAGGCCTTGTTTGACTCTATTATACGCCGCTGGGAACGAGAGAAGCGATATCTCTGGGCAACAGGGAGCCGTTATAGCTGCGAAGCGTTCATGCAGGGCAAAAACTGTCACCCAATGCACCCGGACCCCAGGATATTCCCAACAAATGTGTATCATTGATCCCCCCCCGATCCCACACCTCCAGCAAAGATTATGTACCAAGGGATAGAAACGATGCAGGGTCTCAGGTGTCCTGTACCATTGGGACAGAATCTTGTAACTTGTCTCTAGAAGCTGACAAGAGATAGAGCTCTTATGGGTAAAGATCTTCGCCCTTGACCACACCTGTTCCTCATATTCCCTTCCACACGCCCCCTCCACGGAGCCCAAAAACTGATCCTGGAGCCACGATAGTTGAAATTAGAAGACTGGGGGGAGGGTGTTCCACACACCACCCTTCAAAGGTAGTATGATTTTTGGAGACATTCAAAAGCTGCTTAGCGGCTGTTGAGTGAGCCATCTACGACCCTGTGGAACTCCTGGGTAAAACAGATCCCCAAGCGGGTGAAGGCTGGTATCAGACATCATATGCTGAGCCAGTATTATAGGGAACTCGGACACCATTAGGAAGTTAGGATCTGCGGGTCTGAGAGGGAACTCCGGGTTAAACGGGAGGGGGGGGGGGGGAGTGGACCTGGTGGGCAGAAGCCAAACCTCTACCCACGACCCTATCCCAAGTACGTAAGATAGCTTAATATATGGGGAGGATTGTGATCTGCAGAAGCGAGGGCCCAGGGGAATCAATAAAGATGCCTGGAGAGGAGCGTCATTACTGCCCACTTTGACCCCCGAGTCCCTTGTACAATATTCACTATACACGTCAACACTGTGGCAGCGTGATGCAGGAAAAAATCCGGGAGACCTACCCCCCCATCCCCGGAGCCCGGAGAAAACAGAGTAAGCCAAACAAGGTCTCGAGGTCCCCAAACAAAGTGAGTAGCCATAGATCTTAACCTGCACAGATAGGCCCCCGGTACCACCTAGGGCAGAGGTCCCCAACCTTTTTTGCACCAGGGACCGGCTTTAAGCTAGACCAGTTTTCCATGGCCCGGTGGGGGCGGGGCTTTGGTCATATGGGGTGGGGTTATGGAGGGGTGGAGCTTAGTGCATACTTATCATATAATTATGACATTTATAATGAGAATGTGATTCAACTTACCATAGGTTCAGAATGAGTGGGAGCACCAGGCTTGTTTCCCTGAATCAGTGGGAGCAGCATTGTACATTGAGCGTCAGTGTATACAGCACTGCTGCTTAGCAGCGCTACACACTGAACACCGGTACCGGGAGCCGTGTCACTGAAGCCAGTCTGCTGCCCCAGCACGCCCCACATAACATGTTCTGCCGGGGGCGTGTCAGTAAGGAGAGTCTGCCGCCCCACCCCGTCAGGAACACACCATGCTGAGCAGGAGGACCGCGTCACTAAGACCCACCCCGTGCCGTACAACAGGTACTGTGCTGTGGAGGGCTGCGTCATTAAGACCCGCCCGACGCCCCACCCCGTCCTGCATAATGTTCTCTGCCGGGACCTGCGAGCTGTCACGGCTATGGCAGAAAACATTATAAATCCACACAGCGAGCTCTGACCAGGCGCAGGGCCGCGGAGCTAGCTGTCAGCGGTGCCGCTGACCGGCTGATAAACTCCAACGGCCCGGTCCTGGTCCGCGGACCGGCGGTTGGGGACCTCTGACCTAGGGGACTGCCTGGAAAGTGTTTAAAAAATTTTGGCAGAATGTCCATTTTCCGGGCGTTTATTCTGCCCATGGGAAGCTTGCGCCAAGATCTTTTTCCACTGAGTGAAGGATGCAGAAGTGTCGGCAGGGATGGCGACATCCAGCATAGACCCCTTACACCATTTGAACGAGAGGGCCACAGACAAGGCAGGAAGCACTCGGTCTGGGAGGTTGACATTAAGGAGCTCCAATTTTAATAATTCTACTTTCCAGTCACTGATGATGACGTCTTCCCTACTTACCCAGTCCTGTCTATATATTTTCAGCGTGGATGGTCCATCACACACCTGATAAAGGCATTAGAGGTCCGGTGTCCAAGGGATGAAATCCTACAATCTTTGCCACTAATGGCCATGTGACCGGTCACAATACCAATTAATGCTTCTATGACCATCATTAAGGATTCCTCTGAAGTCATGGTTGCTTTGGCCATGGCAAAAAGAGCTGTATGGACAAAGCTCTTGAATACGGACGCTCCAGCAAAAGGATTATTGGAATTTTTCAATGTTTTTTGGCAGTCTAAAGTATTTATCGCACCATTAGGCAAGATCCTGGTTGCAGGCCCTGTCATTTTCAAGATATATAAACTCAAAAATCCAGGAAGAACAGGAAGAGTTTGTCGTTCCATCACAGGGACTTCGTAAACAGGGTCGGTTCAGACACAGGCAACACCTTCCATGAGTAGGTAAAAAGCCACTTAACTCAAAACCGTGGGATTGGTGCATCTGGCCTGGGGTAATATCAACAATAAGAATACGGAGGTCCTTCTCTTCAGATTGGACAAAGTCTTTATCAGACGCCTAGTGTCCTAAACAATACTTCTATAACCTTCCCACCTGACAGGTCCTCACCACCAATCTGCTAGTTGTACATCTCTGCCTCAGAGGTATCACTATGCGGTATCAACTGTCCTATCAGATCTTCATATACCCATCCTGCCTCCACATCAGGAGAACGGATCAGACTCCAGCGCGCTGCATTGCCAGTCACGTCATTAAACGTTCCATACCTGGAGACCTGGTTACTTCCATGGACTTCTGAATATTCAACTTCAAATTTGAAGAAGAATAATGAAAGTCTATAATGTATTTTTGGAAATATTTCCTCTGACTTCAGCTAACAAAAGTTAGTGAGTGACAAGAGCACTGGCCAAATGCCTGTTATCATAGATGTGATTCAGTGAGCAAATATCTAACTTGTAGGAACCAGTCCCAATAATTCATAGCAAGGAAATGCCGGATTCTTCATCCTCACACATTAACCAGAGGGATACCCTCTTTCTGAGGCTGGGGTCCCATGTAGGAGATGACCAGGATCATAAGTCATCGAACACTCGAGAAGATATTGTCCTCTATTCATCGGGAGCTGTGAGCCAATCAGACCAGTGTTACAATACTTCTGTCTTATTTTATCTCTTTATGTTATTATTCTAACACGTCTATCTCATCTGCAGCAATCACAAAATGCTGCTGCCTGCATAAGTAATTTACTTTCAAGAGGTTCTTGAAGTCCCCAACTTACAAGAGAAAGCAAAACCCTGCTCTAAGCAGAGGCGAATCTTCAGCTGTTGACATTTGATATCCTTCGTCATATTTCTGACATCCAGAATACTCGCTATCAGTGGCGTTACTACTGCCGTACCAACTGTAGCAGTAATGCTGATGGGCCAGCCTAGGACCCACGGCTGAACCATAAATTATGCGCATCGTGTACCCAGGCAGACTTGTCCCTGTTGACCATTGCTGACGCAGCTGCGATGCTAAGGGGGACCAGGAGGCGCTGTCGAGTCCTTCTATGTCCCTGCAGCTGCTGCCCGTCCCTAAGCCTGCCTCACCTGGCCAATCCACCTGTGTGTCCATGCGGCGGGTTGTCCTATCTTCTTCCTGCATGAAGACATGTGACGTCACATGACACATCCCGGCCAACCCTTAGTGGAGGTCCAGGGCGTCTGCTCACAAAGAAAACATCTTCAGCCTTTACTAAGGGCCTAAGGCCAGGAGAATCCTCAAACCAGCCTATCTGGTTCATGCTAGATGGCCACGATATCTTCCAGGATGACTGCAGAACTCCAAGCACAACCTTAACATTCTGCCAGAAAGCATCATGTTATTTTCCTGCTCAGCCTTCATCCAATGATTTCTACAGTCTTCAAAACTATTCTTTCAAACATTACAATTTCAAAGAACTTTAAAAAGGGGGCAAATTGTCCACATGGATCATGGACTCCATTAGATGCTGTTGAATCTCTCCGGTCAAGAAGCTCCAGACCAGCGGAGAGCCAACTCTACATCAGCTTTTTCAACTGAGCTCTGTCCCGTCTGACAGTTCTACAGAGCAGCCACGTGGTCTTCTCCATCCTCATCTATAAATCTCTGTAGGATGGACTTCTCTGCCTCCTAAGGTTTCAGCCTTCAACAAGGCGGTGCTGCAACAGGCAACTAAGAAACTTTATTGCTATATACGATACAAGGGTTGTGTGTGCGCTCCGGCCTTATATAGGTGGAGTCAGCCAAGACACTAATTGTTTAATTTTCTACTACTGCTTGTTACCTGTTCTCTTCTGAGTTGTACCTAGGGGAAGAATCCCATATGTGTGCTGCCTCACGGACTAAAGGAAATGGAAATTTCGGTAAGCAAATTTCTTCAATTTGTTGCCTCAAGGACACAAGATGAGCATGCTTATCCTTGGTTTGGTGATGCTTATTGGCCTCCTGCAACGGGGATCTTAGATTGGCCGATCTTTCCCTTCCAAGTCGCTTCCCGTGGCGCATAAATAGGCTCCACGATCTGCCATGAACTATGGAACAAAGGACAATATGACCTGCCTTATCTCCTCCCCATACACCATATGGCGGAGAAGATTATCATTTAGGCGCCAGGACTGCATCTGCTGCGGCGCACTGAACTGCAAAGACCCCAAAACCATTGCATGGCTCGACCATAGGATCCTGTCAATACAACATTGTGGAGAGAAGTTAAGCAGGCCATGCGTCACAAACAAGTAGTCCAGTCTACCATAGGACTCTCCAGAGGTCAACGAGCCGCAGATGAGAAAGCTCCTGTTGTAGTCTATTGGTTGTTGCAAACAATACAGATGACCTACCTGAGGTGCTGTCCAGATCAGAATATAATGGGGGACCTAGCTGCGAAAGCACGCAGCTTGCTCAATTCCGTAATTCGAAGGCAAACTGCACTGTATTTGGAAAATATAGATTAGCAAAGGTTAGTAATCTGCCAGCCCAATTTACTTTCACAAAAAGTGACCTGCCCTCCGATCCGGGCTCATGTTGATTAGTCGGGGAGAAAATGAGTGGTAAAAAGCAATGGACACCTCTTGTATAGGGCTAGTAGAGTGATGCCATGTACTATAGTACCGATTGCGTCCAGTAGGGACCGATCCAGTCTTATAATGTGTTTCCTGAAACTTTGCTACCATGACTCGCTGTCGGTGAAAATGATAGAGCATCTGACCACGTTTACCTGGACTATTGAGGCCTCTGGCTTTGAACAAGCAACAGTTCAAGGTGGACATATTTATGTTAGAGCAAGAACAACTGTGGACACTGAGAATTCAAGGATGGACACATTAGGGAACACTTACAAACACTCAATCAAACCTGATACACACCCCACACTCAGACATACACCCACAAACTAGCCCAACCGACACACAAACCCCTTACGCTGGTACGGTTTAACTAAGTGGACAACAGTCCAAGCGGATATAAGAAATAGCCAAACAAGTCGGCCGCCCCAGATGCTACCTCTAGCAGAAAATAACTAGAGGTAACTTTAGCAGAGCTGATTCCCTGTACGACCCGCAAATTAACATTGCAGAGTCTGACACAACCAAAACGAAATCCTAAAATAAGAATCTTCAATACTTTTACCAATTACCCACAAATGATGGAGGCATTCAGCCTACAGAGCTTAAACCGGCATGAACGGGAAAGGGAGTGCGTGTGGAAACGCTGATGCAGGGCCTCCTCTGTGAGTTTTCTGTGGATGTTGTTTCTGGGCCACCGACCATGCAGTCCGCCACAGAATAGGCGGTAAAACCCGGAGTGCAGGCCAGGCAAGCAAGGCAATTTGTGGCAATCCAAATGTCTCCAGAAATGCAGGCAAGTCCCCCAAATCTCTGAAAGAGGCAGCCTTGACATCCTTTCTAGTGTGTAGTTTTAAAGGAAACCCTTATTTTTAGGGCATCTCCTTGTCGCGCATAGCCAGTTCTTAAACGAAATAATTTGTTTTCCTCTAGCCTCTATTAAATAGGCCTTTATAAAAGTGGACCCTGCAAATGATATCTCTAGGCCGTACCTGATCCATCCCCTTAGGGCCCAGGGGCTCAACACATCTAAATCTTGGGCAGGAATCTCCTCCAACAGTCCCCTGATACATAGGTTGTTCTGTATCTCTTAAATCTGAGCTGTGTGTGACTCAGTGGCTTGCTCTAGATCAGGGGTCATAAGCCATAAGCGCCACATATTTTAAAAAATAAAGCCAGCCTCCCCCAGTATACCATCCAGCCCACCATTTAACAGACAGCCTGACCACCTGTATATAGCCAGACAACTCCCCCAGTAAACAACCAGCCCCCCTGTATATAGCCTGCCCCCCAGTATATAGTCAGCCTGCCCAGCCAGTATATAGTCATCCCCCCTCTATATAGCTAGATAGCCCCTCCCCAGTATATAGCCAGCCAGCCCCATACTTGTATACAGCCAGCCAGTCCCCCACCCCAGTTCATACAAATGAAAAAAACATTCACCTTACCGAAGCTCCCCTGCAGCTCTGGTATCTAAAGCAGTTTGGTCGGCGGTGACAGCTCCGTTCGAGCAAGCAGTTCAGACTATGACGTCAGCTGCTTGCCGACATCATGGTCTGTGTGATGACGGCGCAAACAAAGCTGTCGTGGCGGCCGGACTGCTTCAAGTAGCAAAGCTGTGGGGGAGCATCGGAAAGATTTTTTTAATTTTTCCATCCCCCCCTTCCCCCACCAGGAGCCTGGTCCGTGAAACAGATGTGGCCATGAAAAGACCCACATCTGGCTCACGGGCCATAGGTTCCCAACCCCTGCTATAGATCCTCCACCCGCCCTCCTACGTGTGCCACATCATGTCTCACCTCCTCCAGGGCCTTCTTGTGAGAGAGTACACTGTATGAAATCTTCCAGGTCCTGGTGTGTCATGATAGCTCTGAGGTGCTCCTTTAAGTCCCATGCTCCTTCTGTGGGGTATGAATTAGAGGGGTATGGGTGAGCGGCTTCCTCAGTGGTGCCGCCATGTTGCTTTGCACGGGGGACGATTGTGTGTGTTTGAGCTGGTCCGGGGTATCATAGGCACCGCTTGGTTGCTGGAGAGGCGTAGGATTCTGTTCTACCTCCGGGTCTTGCAGGACTTCCTTTTGTGTGCGTCCTACTGTGCCATGCGCTAGCCACCCCACCCCCCTGCCATGAAGATGATTATGCCCAAAAGGCACAACTCTTCTTTTTGTACCATGGAAGAAAGTGGTCAGTCAGAAACTCTATATACTTTGCCGAGGTCATTTTTATACCTAAAAGGGGCCTACCAGCTATCTCCCCATTAGTCCGACCCAAAACGTGACTCCGCCACCTCCTTACCAACATTGCAGCCTTATTGGGACATGGTGGCCAACCACAACCATCCACTACTCCATGCATCTGAACCATCCAGGGTTGCATGACACTCATCAGTAAACAAAACAATGTATGTCTTGGCCCACTAATCCTACCCCTAACCCCATCAAGAAAAAGATCTATGAGGGTGGGCGCGGCAGTTCACATCCCAACAGCAGCTCTGGGTGGCTATTCTGACATTATGCAAAGAATTTCTAGCAGAAACTCCAAAATCTCATCAGTTCAGTGGATTCAAGAATTGTGAAGGTGATATCAAAGAAGGGTTCCTAACATATAATTTGGCCTGTTAGTATGTTTTGGATTGAAATGGCTTTTAAATTCAGTGAATGTGATCTCCTGATGAGGCAAATTCAACAAATGACCATTTTTAGTTCTTTACAACCTATAAAATGTTTTGAAACTGCTGTGCATAATAATTTGGTAATGTGCATTTTGAGTTTTACATTTTGAATAATAAACGGTTATCTTTGGGACAATGACAATGTTTACCACAATTGAAGCTCTGCATCATAATTTGTGCATCTCTTTAAAATCATAACCTGAAAATGTGAGATTCTGACATCATGTAGCCACCACTAAAGGGAGCTTACAGCAATAGTGCCTTATGGTAGTTTTAGGGACATCTAAAATTACTTTATTCTCTAATATAATGCTATATATACATACATACACCATACACAATAAACGTTCCATTCAAAAGCTATTGGCATGAATAAGGACTTGGTCCACCTCCTCTGCAGCTGAATCTTCTGCTCTTCTGGGAATACTTTCAACAAAGCAACTTTACAAATTATGAGAGCTCCCAAATCATATATCATATTAAAACTCACAAAATGTATTGGATATGCATTAAAAATTCAGTTACCCGAGTGATGGGCATGTCAATGCCAAAGTGACTAAAACATTCCACTGACCAACAGGAATCTCACAATATAGATTGTATGAGGAAAGGAAAAAATTTATCTAACCACTCCTGACAGTTCAGTATATATCAAGGTGGGTAGTCCAGGATGTTACTCACGGGATATCAGGTACTCAGTTGGTGGTAGCTCCATTTTAAGTAAATGGATTATTGTCCCTAATATCCTCAAGATGTTGACTCCCGTCCTTACAAGGGCAGTACCGTGTACTGACACCTATAAAAACCCTTCCCGTCCTGACCCGTCTCTACCTTAGGCCGGATTCTTCAGAGGGTCACCAGACAAACAACAAACTTAGAATGTCAAGATGATCACAGATGTGTGAATCATCATGGGGTTTCTACACAGGGTCGGTGGTAGTGACACCTCACCCTTAAAGAGGACCTGTCACCCGAAATTTCGGCACTAGGAGCTGCTTACTAAAGTAAGCAGCTCCTAGTGCTTGAACAAACGCCACAGTGTTAGAAGGAAAGCGTTACCGGAAACCTCCGGTAACGCTAGCTAACACTGCGGCGGGGTACAATGTAATCACGGTGTAATACAGTGCTGCCTCTTCCCCGGACCACCTTGCTCCCTCCATAGGCCGGCAGTGACTGCCACGCCTCAGGCGGCAGTCACCGCTCCTAACCACACCCCCTCATGAATACGTCGGACATCTTTGTGAGTGGTCCGACGATTACACTGTACCCCGCTGCAGTCTATCCTTCTAACACTGCAGCGTTTGTTCAAGCACTAGGAGCTGCTTACTTTAGTAAGCAGCTCCTAGTGCTGAAATTTTGGGTGACAGGTCCTCTTTAAGGTGTACCTGGTGTTGGTCACCCTAAATAACTTAATCCATAGTATGGTCGCTATCTCAGTACAACATCTGAGTGCCGTGTTATAAAGTTAATACCACACCCCCTCTCCCTCTTCTCGCATTACCTGAAAGCCAATTGAGTCCATGCTGCTTACCACGTGTGGTCGCACCAGAATGACGCAAGCAGAGGTGCAGTATGACGTGTGACCGGGAGGCGGCTTTACTGGGGGGGGGTGGTGGTTTATATCGTGGTTGCCTCAGCAACCAGTCCGTGATCTAGTCATGCACAGACCGCAGATTATAAGACAGCGTTTGTATCGGCTGGATGCTCAACTAAGTCCATACAGGGCAGTGTTCCAACATGATTGTGCCTTATACTGAATCTCGTATTAATTAAAATATGTGCAGGAAATATGTGCCTTAAGTCATATGTACAGGATGTCTGGGACACAAATATAGGATATAAGTTGGATATATTGGAGATAATTATCTCATACTTCTTTTGTTAACCAGCTCCCAAGACCAGTGGCGTAACTAGGAATGAGTGGGCCCCATAGCAAAGTTTTGGCTGGGGCCCCCTCCAACCAAACGTCCTCAGTGTTACATGCGTTTCCACTATCTTTTTCTATAATAGAGGGGAATAACAGAGACCGGCAGTAGATGAAGCTCTGCAGAAGGTTTCCTTATAACCCGTCTCCTGTATTAATAGCTGTAATAATAATGCTGATTGCTGCACATGTTTTTCTGTTATAAGTAACGGTATCAGTTCTGGCGCTGGGGGAGGGGCTTCTATTTACTGCCGGTCTCTGTTATTCTCCATAATGGAAGAAGATAATGGAAACCCTTGATGGTGGTGAAAACCCTTCAGTATGGCCGCTCCTGCTCAGTACCAGTGTATGGGCCATGTGTCCTCATCCCCGGCTAGTCAGGAGGTTTAACCCTTACACTGCTTGTCTGAGTAGCCATTAGCCGCAAGAAAGCAGGGTAACAGTTACATCTCTGGACTTCTTGCATCATTTTACTAAAGTCACTAAGAAGCAGGAACAGGAGCAGCAGAACCTTCCAATAGACGCGCCATCTGCTGCAGAACCCCCCGATACATGCGCCACCTGCTGCAGAACCTCCCAATACAAGCTTCAGCCGCTGCAGAACCTCCCAATACAAGCGCCAGCCGCTGCAGAACCTTCCAATACAAGCGCCAGCCGCTGCAGAACCTTCCAATACAAGCGCCAGCCGCTGCAGAACCTCCCAATCCAAGCGCCAGCCGCTGCAGAACCTCCAAATACTAGCGCCAGCCGCTGCAGAACCTTCCAATACAAGCGCCAGCCACTGCAGAACCTTCCAATACAAGCGCCAGCCACTGCAGAACCTTCCAATACAAGCGCCAGCCGCTGCAGAACCTCCCAATACAAGCGCCAGCCGCTGCAGAACCTCCCAATCCAAGCGCCAGTTGCTGTAGAACCTCCCAATACCCTGGCCAACTGTCACATTGGTGGCTGCTCTGTGTCCGACAAGATAGAAAAATGTCACATGAAGGGGCTGTTACTGCTTAGTCTGAACATGCATCAAGTTTCTTCCTGACTGCTCCACATTTATCACTGACTGCACCACATTTATTACTGACTGCACCACATTTATTACTGACTGTACCACATTTATCACTGACTGCACCACATTTATCACTGACTGCACCACATTTATCACTGACTGCACCACATTTATTACTGACTGCACCACATTTATCACTGACTGTACCACATTTATCACTGACTGCACCACATTTATCACTGACTGCACCACATTTATCACTGACTGCACCACATTTATTACTGACTGCACAACATTTATTACTGACTGCACCACATTTATCACTGACTGCACCACATTTATTACTGACTACATCACATTTATCACTGACTGCACCACATTTATCACTGACTGCACCACATTTATTACTGACTGCACCACATTTATTACTGACTGCATCACATTTATTACTGACTGCATCACATTTATTACTGGCTGCTTCACATTTATTACTGGCTGCTTCACATTTATTACTGGCTGCTTCACATTTATTACTGACTGCTCCACATTTATTACTGACTACTTCACATTTATTACTGACTGTACCACATTTATCACTGACTGCACCACATTCATCACTGACTGCACCACATTTATTACTGACTGCACCACATTTATTACTGACTGCACCACATTTATTACTGACTGCACCACATTTATTACTGACCGTGTCACATTTATTACTGACCGTGTCACATTTATTACTGACTGTACCACATTTATTACTGACTGTACCACATTTATTACTGACTGTACCACATTTATTACTGACTGCACAACATTTATTACTGACTGCACCACATTTATTACTGACTGCACAACATTTATTACTGACTGCACCACATTTATCACTGACTGCACCACATTTATCACTGACTGCACCACATTTATTACTGACTGCACCACATTTATTACTGACTGCACCACATTTATTACTGACTGCATCACATTTATTACTGACTGAACCACATTTATTACAGACCGCTCCACATTTATTACTGACTGTACCACATTTATTACTGACTGAACCACATTTATTACTGACTGAACCACATTTATTACTGACCGCTCCACATTTATTACTGACTGTACCACATTTATTACTGACTGAACCACATTTATTACAGACCGCTCCACATTTATTACTGACTGAACCACATTTATTACTGACTGAACCACATTTATTACTGACTGAACCACATTTATTACTGACCGCTCCACATTTATTACTGACCGCTCCACATTTATTACTGACTGTACCACATTTATTACTGACTGAACCACATTTATTACTGACCGCTCCACATTTATCACTGACTGAACCACATTTATTACTGACCGCTCCACATTTATTACTAACCGCTCCACATTTATTACTGACTGTGTCGCATTTATTATTGGCTGCTCCACATTTATTACTGACCGTGTCACATTTATTACTGACTGTACTGCATTTATTACTGACCGTGTCACATTTATTACTGACTGTACTGCATTTATTACTGGCTGCTCCGCATTTATTACTGACCGTGTCGCATTTATTACTGACTGTACCACATTTATTACTGTCCGTACCACATTTATTACTGACTGTACCACATTTATTACTGTCCGTACCACATTTATTACTGACTGTGTCGCATTTATTACTGACCGCTCCACATTTATTACTGACTGTACCACATTTACTACTGACTGTACCACATTTATTACTGACTGTACCACATTTATTACTGACAGTGTCACATTTATCACTGACTGCACTACATTTATTACTGACTGCTCCACATTTATTACTGACTGTACCACATTTATTACTGACCGTGTCACATTTATTACTGACCGTGTCACATTTATTACTGACTGCTCCACATTTATTACTGACTGTACCACATTTATTACTGACAGTGTCACATTTATTACTGACCGTGTCACATTTATTACTGACTGTACCACATTTATTATTGACCGTGTCACATTAATTATTGACTGCGTCACAGATGATGCAAAACATCATATTAATGTAGAAAAGGTAGAAATGTAGTGGTGGGGGAAGGTATGAGGGGATGATGCAGGGGGTGTCTGTATGTGCTGTAAGGCAGTGATTTTCAACCAGTGTGCCGCGACACATGGTCGGGTGTGCCGTGGGGAAAGTTCCCCAAACTATGGTGCCCCCTGTGTTTTGTTTCCCTGCGATGTGCAGTCACGGCTTCTTACAATGTAGGAGACGTGTACAATAACACATGCACAAGCTTTGAACCTCGCGCAACAAAATTACGTCTCCAAGGCCGGCGATTCATCCTGAGAGCGGAGAGACTCTCGCATTTGCCCACCACCAAGGTAATGCCCACCAATAATGCTGACTATATGAGCTTTTGCCTGAGTATATGAACTGTTGGCAGCATATGAGCTGGTACTTTTGCATACTGCATATAACAATGAGAAATGTAAAATGAGAAATACTATAGTCATGAGGCTGGAGTACTACAAGTACCAGCTCATATGCTGAGTATATGAGCTGGCACTCGTACTCTGGCCTCATGGCCATAGTACTTCTCATTGTACCCCTTTATTTTGCAGTATATGAGCCACATAATAATCAGCACCATATACTAAAAACAGGGAGAAACTGAGAACTGTTGAGGAAGAGCTTCGTGTGTGTCTTTCCACCATTCCTGCCAGGATATCCCTTTTGTGTTTATCAAAACAGGTCCAGGTTTCACACTGAGTGAGTAAAATAAATTTAGAATCTATATTATTAACTATATGTATAATATGACTGTTTTAGTGTCATTTTGTGCTGTTTCGGTTGGTGGCGTGCCCCAGGATTTTCTAAGTATAAAAAGTGTGCCGCGGCTCAAAAAAGGTTGAAAATCACTGCTGTAAGGGACACGCAGGAGCTTCTTAGCTGCTCCAGCACACAGGACACTAAGGGGTTAGGCAGAATGTGAGAAGACACTGGAGGGAGGGAGGACTTATCTCTGGCTGATTCCCAGCTGCTATGGAGGAGGCTGCTGCTTCTCTTCAGGTGCTGACTTCTCCCTCAAGTTGAGTCTCCCACCCTGCTGAGAGGCAGCGCAGGGATTGGCTGAAGGCAGTCCCCTCCCCTACCTTTCTCCCTCCTGATGCTACACGGAGCAGAAGGATGGTGCCCGCCCCTAAATCCAGCGCTGCATCTCCGCGGTACCGCTGCGCTGCCCATTACAGGGGCGTAACTACAGCCAGGGGGAAAGAGGAGCCCTGGACATACGACCAAGTATGGGCCCCTGACCCTGCCAGGCCCGTAGCAACTGCTACATCTGCTACGGCAGTAGTTACGCCCCTGACATCACGAAATGACCATGAGGTACATTATAGGGAAAGGTGTGACACATTCATATTAACGGACTCAAATGTTGTCAATGGCCACAATGTTAAAGAAAACAGGTAAATTGTAACTGCTCATTAAGGCCATTTGGTGACATTGTTCCTAGTCTGTAGATCCGCCAGTCCTCTCCCCTTTAAGGGATGGGTACCATCGCAATCCCCACGAATCTGATGACCTCTGCATTGCCAGCATGATGCATATATATATGTCTGGTCACTGGCTTGTCTCTGTTATTGCGAATGTCCCCAAGGTGGTCGCCTATTCTCCGTAATTCTCTTGTGGTCATGCCAACCTACTCTAAACCACAGATAGAAGTGGCTTTATAAATTACCCCTACAGTGAGACGGTTGAGAAAATCCTTTACTTAAAAGACTTCCCCAGTCACATTACTCTTGAATGTCTTAGATGTATGTATGTATGGACATGACACACAGTTAACCCCACATTTAAAGCAAGTTTTTGGCTTGCAATCCAGCTATGTGCCTTTGATGCTTGAAGGCACAAAGTGACTGCTTACCTGTCTGCTTAATCTGTCTCTCAGTGAACGTTTGCGTCTGTATGTTACGAGAGGTCTAGGGCCCATCATTTTCCTTATATCATCATCCTGCAATATATGCCAGTGTTGTTGTAAAATATCTCTGGCTCTATCCGCCCCATTATCATATATTGCAATGATCCAACATAACCCCTCAACCGGTTATTTGTTCAAAACCTGCTGCATATTGGAAGGCTGTCTTAAGGACCCTATCTGGATATGCCCTCTGCTTAAACCTTAGGTCCCTGGATTGTGCTTTAAACTCTTCTTGGGTGCTACTATTCCTCCTTATTCTAAGAAACTGCCCCCTTCAGGATCCCTCTATGGCAGGGGTTGGGAACCTATGGCTTGCGGGCCAGATGTGGCTCTTTTGATGGCCGCATCTGGCTCACGGACCGGGTTCCTGGTGGGACCGGTGGGAAAATAAAAAACCACAGATTATGACGCCGGCAAGCGGCTGACGTCATAGTCTGTGAAGCACCGACCGGACTGCTTCAAGTAGCGGAGCTGCGGGTGAGTGTCGGAAAGGTGAGTTCATGGTTTTTTATTTGTATGTACTGGGGTGGGAGACTGACTGGCTGTATACAGAGGGATGACTGTCTGTATACTAGGGGGAGGTGACTCTGTACTGGGGGGACTGGCTGGCTGTATACTCGGGGGCAGGGTATATACAGGGGGGCTGGTTGTTTACTGGAGAGTTGTCTGGCTATGTACAGGGGGGTCAGGCTGGCTGTATACTGTATAAATATACTGTACGGCTGTCGCAGAATTATATATCTTAAAATATGTGGCACTTATGGCTCTCTCAGCCAAAAAGGTTCCTGACCCCTGCTCTACGGAGTGGCTGGGGATGGTGACTCTCCCATCTCAGTAGTGCATTTGTCATAGTCGATTTGCGGTATATTGACATATTTAGAGACCCATTTTCTGTTTTTACTAAAAGCACATCCAGAATGACGTTTACTGAGAGACAGATTGGTAAGCAGTCACTTTGTGCCTCCAAGCATCAAAGGCACATAGCTGGATTGCAAGCCAAAAGGTTGCTTTAAACGTGGGGGTAACTGTGTGGCATGTGCATACATTCATTCATTTATAAAGCCACTTCTATCTGTGATTTAGAGTAGGTTGGCATGACCACAAGAGAATTACGGAGAAGAATAGACGACCATCATGGGGACATTCGCAATAACAGAGACAAGCCAGTGGCCAGACCTATACATATGCATCATGCTGGCAATGCGGTGGTCATCAGGTTCATGGGGATTGCAACAGTACCCGTCCCGGAAAGGAGAGGGGACTGGAAGCACAGGATATTGCAAACTGAGGCCCGGTGGATCTACAGACTAGGAACAATATCACCAAAAGGCCTAAATGAGCAGTTACTGTTTACCTGTTTTCTTTAACATTGTGGCCTCTGACAACATTTGTGTCAGTTAATGTGAATGTGTCACACCTTTCTCTATAATGTACCTCATGGTCATTTCATGATGTACATCCTTCTTGGGTCCTGGTTCACGACGTAGTATGCAAGTATGCGATAATTATCTTACGATATATCCAACTTATATCCTATATTTGTGTCCCAGACATCCTGTACATATGACTTAAGGCACATATTGCCTGCACATATTTTAATTAATCCGAGATTCAGTAAAAGGCACAATCATGTTGGAACACTGAGCTGTATGGACTTGAGAATCCAGCCGATGCAAACGCTGTCTTATAATCCGTGGTCTGCGCATGACTACATCACGGACTGGCCACCCTCCCAGTAGAACCCGCCTCCCGGTCACACGCCATACCGCGCCTCCGCTCGTGTCATTGTGGCACGACCACACGTGGGAAGAGGCGTGGACTCAATTGGTGTTCAGGAAATGCAGTGAGTAGGAGGGCGAAGAGGCGTGGTATTCATTTTAGAACAGGCACGGGTGTTGTACTGAGATAGTGACCAATGTCGATTAAGTTATTTAGCGTGACCGACACCAGGTACGCCTTAAGGGTGAGATGTCACTACCACACACCCTGTGTAGATACCCTGTGATGATTCACACATCTGTGATCATCTTGCTTTTCTAAATTTGTTGCATCCTTTCATCTGGTGACCCTCTAAAGAATCTGGTCTAAAGAAGAAACACCTCAGAGCGGGGAGGGGGGGATGCGGGGTCTTTACTGGTGTCAGTAAGGGCGGGAGTCAACATTTTGGGGATATTAGGGACAGTGGGCCATTTACAAAGAACATGAAATGGAGATACCACCAACTGAGTACCTGATATCCCATGAGTAACAGCCTAACAGGTTTAGGTAGGCTCTGTATGGGACAGTCAAGTTTATTCGCACCTAACTACCCAAATCACAATACTTTTTAAAAAAATTTTAAACGGGGGAAGGCCACTCCTAGTATACTAAATTGTTGTGACCGATTCATGCCTTGTAGGCCACAAAACTATTGTAGGCATGAAAAATATGCCTCAGTTACTTCAGTACTGGTCTGTATGACTCTCTGGGACTTGAGTAAATTAAGGTAAGCACATATAGTAGAAGTACAAATGCAATACACATACAAATAACTAGATGACCCTAATCTGTATCCAGGGCCTTGAATTTCTGCAATAGGAACCTTTGAACATGGACAGAGAAACAGAGTCACTTTAATGTAGGCTTCAACAGCTACTGTTCATACAAAATGTGCCCACATTACAGCAAATGTTTGGTCAGATTACATAAACAGGCAATAGTCATGTATAGAATGTTTTATCAATATATAAAAGGTCTGTTGAGATCAGTTATAGCCATGTTATATCAGTGTGCATGTACTGTATCAATACTCAAACAGGTGAAGGCATTTATAGTATGCACTAGTTATGTGTCAAAGTGGTCCCAAATATGATTTAGAAACGGATGTCTCACCCGTCTTTGACATCTACAGGTAGGCCTCACCTGTCTTGCCAATGGTTCTTGTGCTGCCGTCAGTCCCGGGTCAGTGAATGTGCATGCACTGGGTGGTGGTGGTCAGCTGTATGGATCTGTGGATACCTATGTTTCCTGGCCCCCTGATTCTCCTCATATTTACTCTAGAACACGATACTAATAGTGGTTATGCTGAGCACACATGTATAGAATATAACCACTGGGCAGGTGGCACCTGGTGACAAAGTGGTCCTGTGTAGTATATCTGTCTGGCTATAGACATTTCAGAGCACTGAGCTCCTTCTTCAGTAACACTTGACGTGTGAACCCCATATGGTCCGATTTTATAACCTGGCCTGGATGTTTCTCAAAACAAGAAATGGTCTTTCTATTCCTTCTATATTTGTTTTTACATATTATTCATGTATCTTCTCTTACATGTTAAAATCTTAGTAGATACAGGCACATGTGATTCAGAAATAACAGTATTTTGTATTGTTTTGAATGCCTTAAATATAGAAGGAATAGCAAGTCCATACCTTGTTTTGAGACAACATCCAGGTCGAGTCTTATGCATTACAATATATAGGTTTTGGCCATATGAGGTTAAAATTTCAAGTACTTCTGAAGGAGCTAAGCACCATATAGACAGAACGTCATACTATACAGGACTACTGTGTCACCAAGTGCCACCTGCCCAAACCATATATTCTGTTCATATGGGCTCGCCATTACCAGCACCATGTTCTAGAGTCAATCTGAGGAGAATGGGTGACCAGGAAACATAAGCAGCCGCATCTCTCTACTGCAGCCATCCATATAACTGTTCAATGATTTGGGTTGCAAAGTGAATGTGTTGCACAGAGACCATTAGCAAGACAGGCGAGACCTACCTTTTGGTCTCGAAGACAAATGGGACATGCTTCTAAATGTTATTTGGTGGAATATTGGCTAGAGAGTACTATATGTGCTTACACCTGTTTGAGTATCAACACGGTACATACCATTTACCATCAACATCCATCATGATAAACCAGAGACACTTCCTCATAGATCCATACACTGTCACTGTGGTAATCTTCTTATATTTGTTATCCATGGCCTCCTCTTCCTTCTAACTTTTTAAATTATGCTAATGAGCCTGAGGGGCTACCCTAGCCGCTCTGTTATCTGACTTTACAGGTTGTTACACTTCCTCACCCTCCCTTCTGCTGCCTCACCACTGTGCTCACTGTAAGGGGGGAGAGCGGGGGTGGAGAGTTTCCAGATTTCCTTTAAACTAATAGAACTCTACTATTATCAGACTATAACTGATCTCCATAGACTTTAGAGCTATTCCAAAATGGAACTAATATCTGGCAATAAAACTTAAATGGGTTGTCCAAGTTTTGAAAAAAAACTATATGTGGCCGGGAGCAGGCTGCTTAAAACAATAACGATGTAAGTACATCTTTATTGTTTTAGGCAGCCCGCTCCCGGCCACATATAGTTTTTTTTCAAAACTTGGACAACAGCTTCAGACTATTGCTGGATTATGTAATGTGGAGAAGGTAGAGGATGCTCTTTCTTTCCCTGTGTTTACAGCCAGGTTCCATGATTTTCTTTGGAGAGGGGCAGGGTCGAACTGGGACAGCGGAGGACCGAAGTCACTGCCCCCTCTGGCAAGGAGAAAATGTTTTTATTAAAAAAAATGTCAGCAATGACCACTCGTGCAGGGTGACGTGGATGATATGCGGGGAAGGGGTGGTAGGGTACATGGATGTGATGCGGGGGGAGGGGGGGGCAGGGTGACGTGGATGTGATGTGGGTGGCATATAGGAGAATAATTATGATCTCCAGGGGAATAATCTCAATGGGAGATGATGATAAAATGAGGAACTTAACTTTTTGTGTTTCTAAACCTTTAGAGCAGAGTTTTGGCTGCTAAAAGCTGATGGATCCTCCTGATAGAAGTATAGAGAAAGACCAGAGAATTCCTCCAACTATAGACGTCGTGTGTGAGTTGTTGGATTTACAGTAATTGCTGGTATTACACATTAGGGCTCATTTACTAAGGGTCGCGGAGCGCACTTTTGTCAGACTTTGCAGCTTTTTCGAGATGAAAATGGGGGGTAAGTACAACTGATTTTTTTTGTTCTTACACCCCCAAACCCCTTGAATGATGGAGGGCACAGTATATGTTAGTGGGTCAGTAACTAAGGGTTAGTGGGGCTGGGTATATTTGGCTTATTGGGTTACTTACTGGGTTATTGGCGACATTTAGCTTCCTGATGGTTGCGTTCACACACTGCATTTGAATTGCATTTAGAAACACAATTCGGAGTGGAGTCTCTCCCTATTGCATGTGTACAATCCACATTCCTGATCGCAAGTGTTTCACTGTAAACGCAAATGTGATTGGGAAAATCTCCTCCGCACTGCGCTGGAATTGCCTTCTTAATGTAATTCAAGCACAGTGTGTGAACAGTCAGAGGCCACATTCTGATGATACGTTTGCAATTCAAATTCTATGGACATCAAACACATCTGTGTTCTGCAAGTAGTAACATGTGCTTTATCTTTTAATATGACTCATGGCAACCAATCAGAGCTCAGATTTTATTTCATAAGCTGCTGTGGGAAAATGAAAGCTGAGCTCCGATTGCTTCCCTTGAGCACAGTTATGCTCTTACATTTTTTTTTATAAATCTTCCCCAATGTGTTTAATACTGTTCAACGTTATCTGTGTGTTATACACTTCCATTAGTATTCTTTCTAGCAAAAACATAGGGTCGGTCCAAGCTACTCCAGTCTGATCCATCAGTATTGCAGAGTATTATCATGAACATCAGATGATTACTTGTTCATGTCCCATGGTGGAACTAGTAAAAAAGTGTAAAGAAATGTTATTCAATAAAAAATAAATCAATAAAAATGTCCATAAGCCCCATAACATATAAAGAGACATATAATGTGCAAAAAAAGTCTAAATCATAACACAAACCCCACATATATAGTATCACCGCGTCCATAACAACCCGTAGAATAAAAGTGAATAATTATTGAACCCGCATAATGAACGCTGTAAAAAAAAAAAAAAACCTACCAAAAATTAGTTTTACCTTTTTAGTGATGCAATAAAGAGTGATAAAAAAAAATGTACTCCAGAATGATACTTTTGCACAATACAACATGTCCCGCAAAAAACAAGCCATCAACCAGCGCTGTGCCACAAAAGTAAAAACATTATGCCACTTGGAAGATGGCAGTGAACAAATGATAGATTTTTCCCCACATTAGGGTTTTATTTGGCAAATTTTGTAAAACGTAAGAAAAACGTAATTCTGGCTATACCAGTACAGAATGGATGCTTTTCTACTCCTGCCCTCAAAAAATAAGTTCATAACCACAAAATGGTAACACTGGAAAAATCATCTCATACCGCAAAAAAATGCCGTCACATGGCCCCAATAACGAAAAAGCTAAAATTTTATAGCCTACAAAAGGGGCCAATGAGAAAACTAAATTCCTGGCAGCTGCAGGGCGCTTCTTCCCTTCTGCGTCTAAATGTGCTTCCATAAAACAAGTAACGGCTACATGTGTGGGGTCCCTGTACTCGGGAGAAATTGCATAACAAATTTTAGGATGGGTTTTCTCTTTTTAGCTTTCGGAAATGTGTAAATTTTAGGGCTAAATGAACGTCACAATTTGACCATTCTAAATTTCACCTCTATTTTGATTTAATTACTATGATTCATAATTACTATGAAGATCTCAAGGGGTTAACAATCTTCCTAAAAGCTGTTTCTGATAACGATATTCGATTTTTAAGCCATGTGACACCCAAAACTCATCAGCCAAAACCACTAAAATTAAGTACATGTGGAGAAAAAACAAACAAACAATCTCAGAATCGCTTTGATAAGTAACAGTGTTCAAAAGTTATAACCATAAAGTTATAAAGAGCCGCAAGTCAGAATCCAAAAAATGGGGCTGAGCCTTAAGCTACAAAATGGCTGCGTCCTTAAGGGGTTAATAAATTAAAGAGTTACTGTATATTCATATAAAGTGACATCAGATTTGGAAAAATAAGGCTGTGCATTGAGCCTCTGTCTGTGTCCTTAAGGAGTTACAGAATGTTCCTTCATGAAGAGAGATCTTCCTGTGCTGCGGTTGTGCGGCCCCTGGAATACAATAGACACCTTGAGGTAGAATTGGAATATGACAGCAGTTCCGGCTTCTCTAGGTGCCATTCCCACTTCCCTTACACCTTACCATAATTTTACTTGGCCATAAGCTCTGACAATATTGTAAGTAAAATTCTTACAATAAATTACTAACGTAACCTCAAGTAACATTGAATGAAGAGGGAATATGGAATAAGCACGGTCACTCTGCATATAAAGGGTTACTGCCAAGTCTTGCAAAAAGACAGCTGTGGAAGCTTCTTCTGACTAGGACAACATGTTATGACTCCAAAGTTTTCATCTGAAAACATATTAGTAATGTTGGACATACCGTGAGTCCAGGCATCTATCACCAGTATCTGTACAACATGTGGAGGATTCTGCACCCAAGGCAGGCGGCATTGTGTGAGGTGACCTAGTTATCCTGACCACACTGGAATGGCACAGAGATGGCTCCCTACAGGTTCCTCATCCTCGTGTACGAGAAGTCTCACCTCTGAGGTTGGTTTGGATGAATGCATTATGCATAAGATAATTTCATATGGAGCTTCTCCATAAAGAAAACATTCCGCTTTATAATGCAGCCCCTAGAACAGCTCACTGAATATAGGTGATATCTAGAGATGAGTGAGCACTAAAATGCTCGAGTGCTCGTTACTCGAGTCAAACTTTTCCCGATTGAAGTCAATGGGAGACTCTAGCATTTTTCAAGGGACCAAGGCTCTGCAATAAAATGTGTCTGATAAGTTAGCAGATGTATGGAAACATCTGCAATGTGTTCTTCACCGTCTTCTTCACTTATGATCATTAAAGGGCACCTACCACCCCGAATCTACCTACAAAGGTAGAAGGGGGTGGTAGGTGGATGAATGGGACGTGAGGATAGCCCTTTTTTCGATGAATGGGACGTGAGGATAGCCCTACTCCACGCCCCAGTAGCCACGTTACTCCGCCTACCATTTAATCTTCGGCGCGCAGCTCCTCGTAGCTGGGCGCCCTCGTCCTGCACATGCGCAGAATGCAGGCCTTCGGCTGCGTGGCAGCGGCCGAAACTACTGCGCATGCACAGAAGGCCGCAGATGCCGGGCGACTCTGATGAGGGCGCGCAGCTACGAGGAGCTGCGTGCCGAAGATTAAATGGTAGGCGGAGTAACGTGGCTACTGGGGCGTGGAGTAGCCGCGACTAGTAGCCTCATGTCCGGCTACTCCACGCCCTAGTAGGCGCATAAAAAAAATTTACATATGCCTGCAATAAAGCTTTCTAAAAGACACCCGGGACGTGAGGATTAGCCCAAAAAAGGGCTATCCTCACGTCCCATTCATCCTCCTACCACCCCTTCTACCTTTATATAGGTAGAATCGGGGTGGTAGGTGCCCTTTAATGATCCTGTGTTCCTCACTGTTCTTCACTGTGTTTTGTTAAATGAAAGGTCGTTATCTAGCAGGCGAAATACTTGTCCGAGCAAAGAGCCGTTTCGAGTACGCTAATACTCGATCAAGTTCGGACGAGTATGCTCGCTCATCTCTAGTTATATCACAAGGAAATATTTCCATAGTGATGTATGGATGGGTTTCCACATATATTTAGAGCCGTAGCTTTCATTTTATAGTAGATCATCTTCTACACTTACCTCAACTTTAAAAGGGGTATTCCCACAAAGACAAGATTCTGAAATATAATCAGGACAAAATAACACATTGTCTAATTCACTCTTATTAACCCCTCAACGACCAGCCCTTTTTTTGTTTTTGCATTTTCATTCCCCACCATCAGAATTCTATACCTTTTTGTTTCTGCTAAACATATTGCACTTCATAGTTACAGTATTTAATATTCCATGCCATGTACTGGGAAGCGGGAAAGAAAATTCCAAATTCAGTGAAATTGGTGAAAAATGGCAAAAGTGGCATTTTCAACATTGGGTGCTATTTTCTGTTACAGGGTCAATCGCTGGGGAAAAAACTTTATTTTTATAGATGGGACATTTTGGGATGCGGCAATACCTAATATGTTTATGATTTTCACTTTTTATTTCTATCAGTTCTATGGAAAGGGGGCGATTTAATTTTTTTTTTAAAATTTACCTCAACCCTAGGTTGTCTTAATTTTCTTATCATTCATTACCATGTGCAAATCGTACACATTGTTGAGGGGTTAATAGAAATGCAGCATTTCACAGATATAAATTTAACCTGTCTCTATCAGCCCTGGTGTACACAATTTTGGTACAACTGTATATCTTCCACTGTTAGGGGTTGGGCATGGCAGATTCTTCTCATGAAAATCTACTTTCTACTCCCTGCATTCCAAGCTCACATAATCACTTCCTGCTGGGGCAAGTAGCACAAGGAAACTAAATCTACAAGCTACAGGCAAGTTAAGATCTTTATAACAGGGGGCTGTGTATTTTATAGCTTAGATGTAGTAGAGCTGAAGTGTGTTATTGTGTATAATATACATCTCATGGATCTCTCATCTGCCTCATCTCTCTATGTGTGAGATACTAGTACAATGTTCAGAAGCCAAATAAAAGTGTATATAAACCCTGGATAACCCTGATAATCTTACCACACTGTATCTCACAGCACTACAGGGATTATAATATGTCTGCTTAGAGTCCCCGTCCACACCCTGGGCTTTTACACTGACCATCACTGAACAATAGTTTTATTGGTATTTTAGCACTATTATAATAAAATTGTAAATTAAGGAGTTAAAAATTATCTTTATTGTGTAAACATCACTAAGGGATTGAAATTTGAGAACTTTCTTTCATGGGAAAACCCCTTAAAGAAAACTGGTACAGACTTAATCTCACTGGATGCAGTAGTTGTTGGTGAGTCAGCCATGCTGGGCTCTGGTTCTTAGCTTTGGAGGATGGCATAAATCTGCAGAGTCGGGAAAGGGGGGGTCGCTAAAGTTTATAACTCACAGTAAATATTCTTTCCCTAGGTGTTTGAAATATGAAGATTCCTATCCGGTGGTAGTAAGCGGATAAAGAAGATCTACATACAATTAAGATCTGGTTTTAACTGTAAAAAAAGAGAAAAAAACTACACTGCTCTTCTGATATTTTTATATTGTAACATAAAAGCCGCTGCAAGCAAATAGTTAACACTGATTAAACGTTTATTTTTATAAGAATAAAATTCAGTAATTGCAGTAGCCAAATCACAAGGCATCCTGTGATGGCAAAGGCATCTGAAATAAAATAAAAAAAATCCCTGTTCCTAGCAGCCAGGCTCAGCCTAAAACGCACTCCCATGTTCCATACACGTGAGCGAGGGCTCCATGCTGCGGCTATGTGCACACTAGTGTTTGGAGAATGTCAGTTTACAACTGTATTAAGGGATTTCGATAGGAAGAAGAGAACATAATTGACATAGTCCTTTTATTACAGTGATAGTATCAGTCTGTCCCTTTTTGGCCATTCTATTAAACATACCTTTGTAGCCCTGGAAGAAAGAAAACATGCCGTCAATAAATATATGAGGTCAACAGCTCATTGCCGGTCCTGTTTAGGCCTTTAGTAATCTCTGCCTCGAAGTTCATCCCGGGAGGTTTCAATATCAAACTTGGGTATTGGAATTGGTGCCCTACTGCACATGTGCAGTCCCAGTGCAGATTTCAGGGGAGGAAGCCATGATATTAAAGGGGTTGTCCAGAGGATGAAAAACATGGCTGCCTTCTTCCAAAAACAGTGCCACACATGGCTATGTTTTGTTTGGTATTGCAGCTGAATAGAAATGAATATAGAAAAGAATGTAACTTAGTTGCAATGTTTCAATCCTTCTAGTCACAGCTGGAGCATGCTGGATTTAGTGCATAGAGCTTGAGCAGAGGTTGGACTTAGGACTGTGCAATGAACTTTTGGACCTGATTTGACCAATAAAACAATGTTTTCTGTCCAGGGCTACAAAGTTAGATTTGCAAAACTGTCTTAATGCACTTCCCAGGTAAGTAGTTAGGTTAATGTGCAGAAAGGGACAGACTAAGTATCTGTTTCTCATTTTCATATATATTTTTTTTTTTTTAACTATCCTCACTTTCTTCATGAAAAATAGGTCAGCGATTCATGGAAAAACTGCTTTGGCCGGCAACACAACACACTGCTGGTGAAAAACTGGATCAACTTGAGATGCTACAAAGATACCAAACACAAACATGGGAGTAAATCCTTATCCACACACAGCATGAGTACAGGATGCTCTGCGCAAAACAGATATTCCTGCATTTTGTGGAGTAAAACATGACGCAGATCTCTTTGGTGTTATTTTACTTTCTAGGTCATGCCAACTACCTGCATTAAAGGGGTATTCCAGGAATCAGCATAATTCATATACAAGTGGGCACTCAAAATATAAGCCAATGTGTAATTTTGCTCCCCTTAGCAGAAAATGCTGGTGACATAGACTGTAATGAAGAATTAAAATGCTACCGGCCCTTTAATCAGTCCGTTAATTTCCTCCGCGCGGTCCGTCGCAGAAAAGAAGATGGCCGCTGGTCACATGTCCACATCACATGTCCTGTACCTGCCGGGGCAGGGTCATGTGATCATCACTATGTTTAGCTGTAGTCGGGTGGTTGCAGTGCAGCCAGTATGGCCAGTGTTGTGGTGACGGCAGTTACACATCATTACTATGGTAACAGAGCAAGAAAACCTGTTACATCATCACTGTTAGCAAAGCATAAGTGAAAGGAGGAGTTACTGAGAACTAAAGGATCATGGAACTTGTAGTTTCCAGTGGCGGCCATCTTAGTGATAACTCCACCTACTTTAGAGAGGCCATAAATTTTGTAAATCATAAAATCATATTATTTTAGCTCCGTTTTGTGACTAATGACATTGAGTATTGTTGTATTCATTTATTTATATCATGAAGGGTTTTTGTGTCAGACGTTCATATTCCCGGAATACCCCTTTAAGCTTATTCATAGTGTATCTAATTTGCTGATTGTATTATTCCAAGGACAAGTTACATGTCTTGTGTCTCCTGTAAGCGATACAACAACGTATAAAGCTTATTGGCAAAACTATAAAAACTAAATTTTTTGGACACACTGACAAATGTATTGTGTTCTGCAGTGATCCATGCAGAATACAAACAGCGATAAACAGAAAATAAGAAAGTCATTTTGTTCATATGACATTCCAGCTTACACCAGACAAATTACCAGAAGTGACCCAGCATGAGCATAGGGCCAGGTCCATGCACACAAACCAACTGCTCACTAGCTACTTACCTGCAATCTTAAACACCTCTGCTATCACTATTTTGCGCAAGTTGCCATACCCAATATGACTGAACATTGCAAGATATTGCCATAAAGCACAGAAACTCCTCAAACACTTGTAAACACAACAGAGTGGCAAATCATGATCCAGGACGTCTTCACTAGTGTCACATCTCCAATACTCCTGGTCAGGATCTAATGGACATGCCTGGCTCGCTTTTCTCACCAAAGCAGGACGTGACAGCTTATTAAACATATTTAATCTGAAAAAATTGTAAACACTATGCCATTGTTCTGGGACAGCCATGCGTACAGATGGCATAGTCCTCATCTACAAACACTGCCAAAATGTTAGTTGCTGCTGAGAAAATGCATAAGAGGACGGGAATTTTTCTTTTTGTTATGATCTAAAGTCCCAAGAGGCTTCTTCCTCTGTCTAAAATACTGTCAGGTTTCTCCCTCAGAGACTGGTCAGACGTTTTCTTGGTGGAGAGACCTATCAACCTTAGAGATCACCATAGCCCAATATTAGCCCCTGTTGTTCTAAAAACAAGCCCTGCGAGGAAGAAAAACAATAGACATTACAAAAGCAGAGTTCTGTCCATCGAGCTAGTGCAGCTCTTGAGGAAGGTGCTGGGTCAGAACAAGTCTGTGTGTGCATCATGAGCACAAGGGTCAAGGCCTAGTGATGGGTGCGCTCCAATCATTACTGAGGCGGCTGCAGCAACTGAATCCTGCGCTCAGCAGCCGCTGCCAGCATACGCCGTCGGAGGGTGACAGAGTCCGAAACTTCGCCTTCTGATGATGTAGAGGAACCATCGTCTGATGTTCTGTTCAGATAGCGCCTAACAAAACATCCCCAAAAGAAAGAGGAAGAAATTTATGTAGGTACCAAGTGTTTGTAATATTAGACTAGTTCTTTATGCTCATCATTGACATTCTAAGTAACAACACAAATATATAGCCCCTAAGACTTGCTTAACTTTAGAGGTTAGCTATAGATGATATAACTAGTATATAAAAATGTAATTTATCTCATTTTACCATCCAGCAAAGCAAGAAAAATCTCAACACAGCTTTACAATTTTCCTTTCTTTATCCAAACACTCATACGCCTATCTCATAAATCCTCACAGGGTGGTACCTCTATGGACAAGGACATAGGAGATACATCCTGAATTCTAGGAGCCATAACGAATTTTTGGGAGTTTAAATTAATTCTTGTTGAGGTATATTTAAATCTGCTCACTGATTTATTACACATGTTCATCTATTACATTTAGGTGATGTGAAGTTAATTATTTTCTGTTTGGGGCACAATTTGCATCATCAATTTTTGTGCATTTTCTATTTTAAAAAATTGCATGGAGGGGCCTTTGTCCAATGCAATTTTGAAAACGCGGTAAGTTTCTGCTTTCAGAAAATACATGGTGTTTTGGTGCGATTCAGTTTTATTTGTACATGTCAAAATTGTAAAAATTGGAAATAACAACATTTCCACAAATGCCTGGCAGGGAAATTGTTAAAAGTAACTGTAGGCCATCTACAAAAACACATGCATGCCTCGGCCACAAGGTGGAAGCTCTTGCATTTATGGATTTCCTGTCACTGCAGTGTAACATTTTGATTAATATAAATAACAGTTATGTTCCAATGCTACCCTCTACAGCAGTTGTGGTGAACCTATGGCACTGGTGCCAGAGATGGCACTCGGAGGCCTCTCTGTGGGCACACGGGCTGTCTCTGAGGCACAGAGTTTGCAGTCTCAGGCAGTCCAAGTAGTGCCCTGCTATTTTAAAGTGACCCATCCTGTGCTGCTTTGTCCTGTCCAAAGAGTAAAAAGGTGTGGACAGGGTCGGATTGGAGCTCAAAGATTCTGGTAGCAATAAGTTTGTTACTGCCTAAATTGCCATGTTGGCACTTTGGGAAAAGCTAGTGTTTTATGGATCTCATTTTGGGCACTTGATCTCTAAAAGGTTTGCCATCACTGCTCTACAGTATTCTGGGAAGAGGCTGATGTAGTGGACATAAATGACATATTAACAGATAATGTCTTCATAGTAAAGTGCAGTCCAAATTTTATTTAAAGGTTTCAGGGGGAAGTTTCAAATATTCTTCCCCAAACCCCAGTATGGACATTCTGCATCCTACCTTATAAATTCTTGTATTTAGTGGGCTAAGCTGACACCAATAAAATATTCCACATTTTGGTGCCCATTTGAACTAGCGTACATCCCTTTTATCATACCAGTTTAAAAACTGTGTAAAACCCTCGTACTTATGGTGCAAGGATTTGTAGAGAGTTTATTTAGCACGGAATACAGCATTATTTCTGTTGAAAAAAGGCCTCAATCTATAATATTTGAAAGTCTGTGGTTCTATTTTACCTTCTTGCTAGCTGCACCATATCCTCCTTCCTTTGGCTTAGCATTCGCTGCCTTTCTTCTGCAGATTTGGAGAATCGACTGCCTCTCGCCTCAAAGTCTTCTGCATCTGTAGGCTGTACCTCGGCTTCACCGAAGTCTCCATAATCCTCCACGCTAGGTGTCAAGTTCAATGGAACTCGCTCAGTCTAAGAGAAGACAATGGGTTCTAGTAGATGCCTAGCATGAATATACAGTCCCGGCAGTAAACCTGTCAGCATATCATCAAACCAGTTGATGCAGTTCACTATTACTTACTGGTACATCTCCATTAGTTTCTTGTTGTTCGTTAGCATCTGTCGAGCCATCAGATCTGGGTTCATCAGATCTCTACAGACAAACACATGAGGTTTATACCCATAGATTTACCATAAGCATCATATGGTAAAATATACCGATTAATACATCAGCTAAGCCACTGACCTGTGTGGGAAAAGGCACTTGAATGCGTCCCTCCAAAATATTGTCCGTAGTGATTTCCACAGAGCGAGTTATCTGAAGATCCTGCAAGACCAGGTGATAAGGTACTTGAGGAAACATGTCTAAAACCTGGCGGGCCTGTGGAGACAGGAGCACAGATTTTATATCCAACACCACATGACTGCTCATCAATTACACTGACTTTCTCAATGGGTTCTGATGAAGAACACAAATAATTGCAGCTATCTGACCTTTATACGTACCATGGCATTTAGCTGAGAGTTACTTGCTTGTGCAATTCCTAGAATATTTGTTGTGTGCATAACTTCAACCGAGAAACTTGGCAGCCAACTTGCAAACCTGGAACCTGATTTTGAAGAAAAAATTAGATTATTCAGGGATGGCATCATTTTCATATGTGTGTAACATCCTGGTTTATAAGTCCGATGGTTAAGCGATGGACAGGCACCAGTCCTGGCACTGTAAGGACCAGGTCATACATGTATTACTTATTATATGTAGATGGCCATTTACAAGATCAGATGCTGGTAGGACTGCAGCAGCCCAGCTGTCATACAAAGCTACAAAGATGCATCAAGGAAAGACCAAAAAAAAAAAAAAGCTAAATTATTTAAGCCTTTCTCTGCCATGGACGTATCTCATAGTCCTTATACATATGTAACTGTAACTTTTGATTGCTGGCACCTAGGACCACAGATTTAGTGTAATCTGAAATACTATTTGTGCTTCTAGACGCGACATAACCAGACATATACACAGATAAAGTTGCATATTCAAATACAGTTCCCAATCCCAAGTGTAAAAATAACAATCTTACAGATATGATTTTAAAGAAGATACAGATCTCTTTAAAATTATTCCAGACCTTTGGAAATAGGCGCCAACAATCAGAAGATTTGGCCATCTGAAGTGTGTCTCTTCAGTTTATAAAATAAGGGCAGCATGGAAGAAAAGGAGGGGCTGTGGAGGATAGGGGGAAGCTGTCTGCAGATGGTAAATATATGGACAGAAGTTGTGGTGTTGGTTGTTGTGCTCATAATACAATGGCTCAAATATTACACCCCTCTGATATCCACCCTAGTTATCTCTATAACAAACACCAGAAAAGATAGATGCATATACTGGACCAATGTACAAATATGAATTTTATTCATCAAATATGTGTAAAGGTGTGAAATACCTGCCCTACTGATACAGTACCCAGCTAAGTCAACCGCATGGGAGCGAGTGTTGAGGGTAATGGAGGTGGACAGAGAGCCAGGAGGGTGGAGACATATTTGTTTACCACAGGTTTTCATGCATCTGTTTTCTCTACTGTGCTAGTTTTGACATTCCAATATATTGTATTGGTGGGCAGTTTTGAATCAGGGGGGGTTTGGGTCATTCTCGGACCCGTGAGAGCTGGGTACATATCATTGATGTACCCTTTTAGTGTTTTTATTGTATTTTTTGTCTGGTCTTGCTTTGATTAATAAAATTCATATTTGTACATTGGTCCAGTATATGCATCTATCTTTTCTGGTGTTTGTTATACATGTTGCTTAGGATGCATGGACAATTTTTGATTCTGGCAGTGCCTGTCCTCTTCTGTGTATTATTCACCCTAGTTATCTCATTACACCTATAAACAGTATTGTTTATAGGTGGTTACCAAGGCCCAGTTATTGACCCTATGGGAGAGTTTGACCCCTTGTCGCAACGGATGTCTGTGGTGGGCGGTGCGGTCGCCAGCAAAACTATGTCAGGTCCGACATGGCGTTCTTTTACGTATAAAACAGCAAATGTTCTTTCAAAAGAAAACAGGCATGGAGTGGCAATGTAATGTGCCTGCACACTCCACTGACTGTAGCCCCCCCCCTCCATGCACACATGACATAAAGGCGACGTATTCACTATTTTAATCATGCACTGCAAGAATTTGTGATTATTTCACCGTTTCTAGGACAGAAAACTGGCGTAGGAGCAGTGATAAATCTCCCCTTATATGTCTAATTCTAAGCATCTCTAAAATCAAAAACTATGAGAGGAAAGTCTATCACATAAAAAGATATACAATGCAGTGCACTTTAAAATTCTTAATCTTTATTTAGACAATGTTAAAGGAAATCTACCACTTTCTTAATCGATCCCATCATTGTGAATGGAAATATGTGTTCTAGGAGCTGTGATCCTTTACTTTACTTAAAAAAACTTATGTAAACGACTCGCAAGTGTTTTATGGGGGCATCACCAGAGCCACTCAATCCAGCTATTACACGCCCACCAGAGCACTTCACCCCCACCTCCATGCTCTCTCGTTCCTAATCCTGCCATATGCCGATGTAATCGCTGCACACCAAAGGAGCACTAGGGACAGAAAAGTATGAGATGTTTTTATCATCTTACCAAATGACTGAACAGCTCTTACCATCAAAGTGGAAGAAGTGATTGTGATGATTGAGCCGGGGTCGTCCCTCTGTCAGTGGAATCATATTTTGATCTATGTTGTCTCTCGGCTGCTCACCACGAGGTCTTGTGCCATCGGCCATATTCAGTGACATTCTACAAGTTGGACATGATGTATCCTGTTCCAGCCAAGAGCGAAGGCAAGAGCTGAAGGGAGTGAGACATTTAGAGTTTGAATGTGGCCAAGGATGCTTATATATTGTGATAGGAGCTTGTTTACAAACGCTCATGCAAATTGAATGGAGAAGAAATGATCCTTTCTCCCTCATTCAACTGCACTGGTAAAACATCTAAGTTTATAAGGGATGAAGTGTCAGCCAGTGACAGCTTACTTGGTTGGTTGGCTTCACATAAGGATGGACAGTTATTCCTAGAAACACTTAATGGGGTATTCCCATTTCAGCAAATTAATGTTATTGTTTTTATTATAAAAAGTTAAACAAGTTTCCAATATACTTTCTGTATGAATTCCTCCCCATTAACTAGATCTCCACTTGCTGACCTTCAATTGAAAGCTTCTATGTTTACTTCCAGTGGACAGAGATCTGACCATGGTCACACAGGTGCATGGCTCGTTATATCACACAGCTCTGATTACTCTGTGTGATACTACCGAGCTGTGCACCTGTGTGACCATGGTCAGATCTCTGTCCACTGGAAGTAAACATAGAAGCTTTGTATAGAATGACAGCAAGCAGAGATCTAGAAAACCGTGAGGAATTGAAACATAAAAACGTATACAATTTTCTAATATACTTTCCAATTCAAACAATAACGTTAATTTGCTGAAAAGGGATAAAGCCCTTGCTGCTGATGCCCTTTTTTTTTTAATGTTGTACTTAAAATTAGTTTTAAAATTTAGATGATATCTTTTGTGTTGAGTTATGAAAAAAATGGAAATTTGCCAAAAATTTTTAAAAAATCTTAAATTTTCAAAGTTCTAATTCTCTACTTTTGAAGCAGATAGTCATAGCACCCAAATTAATTCATAACTTAAAATAGGTGTTTTTTTTGCCACAGTAGATGCACTTTTCTGGTACCTAATTTTGGGGCATCTATAGCTAATTGATAAGATTTTATGAACGCTTTGTTGGTGGAAAAACTGAAAATCATCCATTTTTGGTAAGATTTTTTTGTTTAGTTTTTTTGGCCGTTCATCATACCATAAAAGTAGTATATTCTTTTTATTCTATGGGTCGCCACGATTACAAATATACCTCATTTATATAGATTTTTTAAATAGATTATTAATTTGGAGAAAATGTTGTTAATTTTAGCATAATCGTAAATTCAGATGCACAATTTTTTTTATTTTTAGGCTGACAAATCTGGTTAAGGGCTTATTTTTTGCAAGAAGAGTTGTTTTTTTTTTAGTGGTCTCATTTTAGAGTGCGTAACATTTTTTAAATCACTTTTTAGAACATTTTTTAAGGGTATTAATTAATAATTATCTATTTTTGTAACTTTTTTTTTTTAAGGAGGGGGGGGGGGGCGTTCAGTCGGGTCCACTAACGATTCTGTTTTATTATAAAGATTGTCATGGACGCTGCGATACCAAATATGTGGGGTCTTTTGTGTATTTGTGTTTCTTTATAATTTATTAAGCATTTGTATGGGAAAGTGACATTTTAGGGGCTTACATTTTTATTTATTTTAATGTTTTAGACTTTTTTTTTTACTTATACAAACTTGAACCAGGGATGCTCTGATCACAATAGAGCAGTGTAAACTGTGTGGCTGCTCACTCATGCGCAGACAATTTACAGTCAGACCCGGAAGGGAAGCCCCGGGCACTGGGCAGACCTCAGGACTGCCCAGAAGAGGATCGGATCACCCGGTAAGCGGCACATGGCATCCGTTCATTAGGGAGAAGACCCTTACACACCGCGGTCATGTTAGAGCGCGGTGTCAACTGTAATATATAGCTGGCAGCTGGGAGTAAAAGAACGTCCCGGTGCATCACATTCTTGTGGGCTCAGTTTTTACCCACTTTCACTGTGCGCTCCAAATGATACGTCTACTTTATTCTTTGGTTCGGTACAATCACGGTGTTTTAATACATTTTCAAAAATTAAACAAAGGTGTACAAAAAAAAAAAAAAAAAAATGTTTCACCATCCTTCTCTCAGTTATAACTTTTGTTATGTACGGATTTGTGAGAGAAGTAATTTTTTGCCAAATGAGCTGACATTTTCATTGCTAGCATTTCGAGGACTGAGCAACCTTTTGATCACTTTTTGTTGCATTTTTTATGTGATGTAAAATGGTGTTAAAGTAGCATTTTGGACATTTGGGCGCTATTTTCTGTTGTGGATTCACTGCCGACAATAACAGTTTTTATATTTTGATGTGATTTGGGGTGATTCGAATTTTTTTTTTTTATTTCCCCATTTTTTTTTTTCTTTTAGACCCTCTAGGGTACTTTAACCCTAGATGGCCTGATCGCATTCTTACATACAATTCATTACAATGAGCTACTGGCTGGTTGTAACGAATCTGAATAGGCCATGCAGCCTCGGGTCCGACGAAGATCCACGGCTTTCATGGCAACCGCCGGCGCCCACGCAAAGATGGCTTTTAAAGGCTGCCAGCATCGGAGAACTGATCGCCGGTATTAACATGGCCATTTGCTGCAATATACAGCTAACCTCACCGTACGCCGCAGAGCGTGAAAGAGTTAAAAAGGGAGCCTCTGAGGAAATGCTTTATTTTATAGGACAAAATGGGAGAAATTGCATAAAAAATTTTTAAGATGTATTTTCTCCTTTTGGGACTGTAAATTTATGGCTAAATGTAATATATTACCAACAAAATAAGGCCATTCTAAATTGCACTTCCATTTTGTTTTCATTACTATGCAGCGGTCTGAAAAGCAGATAATTTCAAAATTTGAAAATGACAAATTTCTCTTTTTTTAAATAAATTAAACGCAAAACATTTCAACCAAAATTTACTACTAACATGAAGTACAATGTGTCACAAAATAAAAAAAAAACACTCAAAATCATTGAGTGCGAAAATCAACTTGAATTAAGTTAGTGTTCAAAAGATATAACCATGTGAAGCAACACATACCAGATAACAAAAAACAAAATATTTTCTCATTTCACCATACTCTGATGTCAATAACTTTTTCATGCCATCAGGAGAAGCTGTCTTTTTCATTGCTACCATTTTGTGGAGTGAACAACCTTTTGATCACTTTTTTAAAGTTTTTGATCAGTTTTTATTCACTTTTTTACAATATGATAGAGCGAGCATTTTGCATGAAAAGCTCAGCCTGCTAGTTCTTCATGCAACATAAAGATACAATGACATACTGTTCTATCATGCATTATGAAGGTGTTAAAATGGAATCTGTAAGAAGATTTGATCATAAAAACCTACATACAATTTTTGGTATGAACCCTGGAAAAGATGTAATCATCATACCTTTGTGTGTGTTGTTAGTAGCAGCAGGACTGTGAAGAATCCATATATACCAGGATTGTAGAAAAATCAATTTCTATTCCAGGATTGTAGATGGTAGAGATATGACTCACCAGTGCCCCAGCTATAATCCTGGAAGATTAATGCAATTTTCATAGGCCTGCTGCTGCTACTACCAACAACACGCACAAACGGTATGGTTACACAGATCTCTATCGTCAAAACTGATGAGTTACAAATTTAAAACTTACTTGTGAAACAGGTGCCCACAGGGTAGCTTGCGTGCGGCTTGCATGGAATCCCAGCATATGGCGCAATCATCATTATTGGCCTCTAGCTCTTCAGCAGTAGCTACGGCAAAGCTATCAGAATAAAAACAGCATTAAAAGGCAAAGTTTTAGTGACAGGTGCATTCCTATGACTTTCAGTGCACACAGAATTTAACGCTAACATACACAAAAACAAGGGAAAACTGAAATTGAACAAGCATTACATTAGAACCAAAACCAGCACCTAGATAAATTCAGGATTCCACAAACAGATCCAATTAGTGTTAGTCGAGCACAATACACGCGGCACTGACTGGAGCCTCTACTATACTTTCCCTTGCCACTTCTGCCATACATGTACAGCAGATGTCAGGAAAGGGGTTAATTATTTAAAGTTATTGTATCTAGAATGGAACACTCAAAAACACTTCTGTAAAGTCAGAAAATAACAGCATCCATTTCATCAGCCAATTCTAAAGTTACCCTGGATTTAAAATGCTTGGTCTCTGCTAATACAGCCCTCCCCACTGGTATTTACTATTGCTTCATGAGATTTTCATATCAATAGATATTGGATTAAAGCATGCATTGGGTAAAAAAAACAAACAACTCACTGAGCCTCCATGTTTCCAACAACCCGCAGATAATTTTTGTGCCTGCGGAGCCTGCGCTGGAGCTCATGGAAAAGGTGACGCAGTTGCATGAAGATAACAAGGCTAGCCATGGAAAGCCAAATGTTGCCAAATAACTAAAAAAATTAAAAGAAAAAAAAAATAAGAGCCATTATTTCTTTATAAAGACAGTACATAGAGAACATACATTATTTGAGACACTTTCTAAAACAGAAGAACACTAACCAACATATGAATATGATGCATCAAATCCATGGAAAGGTGACTGAGCTCCATTACAAAATCTGTGTAATATACATAAGTCCCTTTGCCTTCCCAAGTTCCTTCATGATTGAGATCCCAAAGGTGAATCACATAGCTGTAAGAAAAAAATAGCATCTTGTTTTATAGTATTTAACAGAGGGGAGAAAAAAAAAAAAGGATACCAGAGAAAATATCTTACAAATTGTAACAAGAATTTTGATTGCAACCCCCTTCCCCCAGAGAACCTGCACTGAAAAATCCATTAGTGTGTCAAGCTGCAGATTGGCTGCAGTAGTCACATGTCCAGGAATTTTAAATAAACTTCAGATGTCACTGTGTACACGTTAGAGAATGATTGGACAGATTTCTTCAATCTTTTGGATTTCCTCTACTCACATGCAGGTTTCTTTGGAACTTCTTTGAATAAAGTATGTATGGAAAGTTAACAAAGCTCACCCGACTAAGTGCATTTTGAGGAAGACTTCCACCTGGGCAGCTCGGATCCCAACGTGACCAACAGGCAACAATCCAAAAAAAGCAACGATCCAGCACACAAGGTTTGGAAATCCTCCAGATTTATTTATTTTGGAGTCAATAAAACATACATTGACACTTAAACCATAGCACTGCGTCCTGGATATAGGCTACAGGCTCCATATTACTCATAGGCTGGAGCCTGTATCCAGGACGCAGTGCTATGGTTTAAGTGACAATGTATTTTTTATTTTGAAGTCAAAACAATCTGGAGGATTTCCAAACCTTATGTGCTGGATCGTTGCTTTTTTGGATTCTTTTGAACCTACAGGACATGCATGACAGCAAAAACATTATAGCTAATACAGGCAAGTCCCTGAAATCTACCACCGATATATAGGTGAGGTGTGCATAATTATAATTCGGGGGACCGCCGAATGAAAGCTATGACGAGGAGGTAGTGCCTGATCTTCATTTGAATATCTAAAGTACATTTTTTGAATAAAGCAAAATTTTTTGTGCGTAACAACGATAAGTTCCAGGAACATCAGCCCACCTTTAGCTAAAAAAATTTCTATTAGAAGCCAGTGCAAGAGTATTATGCAGCTTCCCATGCTGATAACATTTTGGGTTTTTGATCTTTGGCCAAGTTGGTAAATCAGTAGAAAAGTTAGTCCAGAGACTTCCCATTTTCCGTTTAGACTGCTAGCATTCATGACGACAAAATGTTTGGCAAGTTAACTGATATTACTAGTTTCATTGTTGGTTGTGAGAAAATTGTTCTGTCTTACCGTAACACAACATGGGCCGTTCTTGTGGTCACAAGCAAACACTATGAGAAGAAAACAGGTATTAGAGTATGCTATGAACTAACAGGTCATGAGGTGCGTCCTGCTGCCTCTGAATAGAGCACTGCGAGAAAGTAGCAATCCATAATGAGAGCGCTGGGGTTCATGTGTCTGGAATGGAGATGGTAACACAAGAAAATTATTACTAGAGATGATAAACACTGAATAATGTAATTGGCACCAGCGTAAGGGAGTCATACTGCAATTGTTTTATAACACTATTACATACTCCCAGCACAGTCCACTTAGCAATAAAGGAATGATAAATTGGGTCATTCATCAAAATAACAATGCAATATGTGTAACATTATGTCCATACAGACTGGAAGCAGATGTCTAAGTTTATTACAAGAGAGGAAAGTGGAAGATAATAAATAGTATTAACATTAACGTGAATTAGTAAACTACTGATGTAAAACCCTCACATTAGGTGTGTAAGTAGGAAAGATTGGCCCCCATAACAAAATTATGGTTGGGTCCCCCACAACTTAAACATAAACATCACAGGCTGCATTGTATGACTCTGGCCTAAGGATAATTGTTTAGGCAGCAATACCAATATACAGTATAAGGGTATATTCACAACAATGTGCTGGACAAGGCCTGCGTCGTAACATGGCGCCATAGACGTCAGTGAGGACCAATATGCGGCTATTACGTTCGTGTGAATGAACCTTTAATATATATAAACAGAGGGGAAGACAGGTAAGTAATGGTAATTCAGGTGTTATTTTGATTTGTGTTAATTCACAAGAACACATGGACAAGTGTTTGCACCAGTTTTCTGTCTGACTTTGCACTAGAAATAACACGCAAACTGCTTGCACATGTATTTATAAAGTGTCTGTGCCAGTTATGTGTCACAGCTGCACTCTGTCCGACAAGACAGGGAAAATGTGCAGCAAAATGGACATATTACTGCTCAGTCGGTGACAATTCCGTCCGATGTGCCCCACAATTGTGTCTGAGACATAATTCTGCAGCACGAACAAAGTGCACCCAAACAAAAACAAAAATGGTGAATTCTGCAGGTTGCAGTACAGGAGGCGCCAGATTCATGGACAACGTAAACCCACAATTCATGAATCATTCTGTATTGGTACTGTAATGTAATGTAATATGTTAACCCCTTCCCGCCGCGGCCCTTTTTCGATTTTGCGGTTTCATTTTTCACTCCCCACATTCAAAAATCTGTAACTTTTTTATTTTTCCATGTACAGAGCTGTGTGATGGCTTATTTTCTGCGTAACAAATTACACTTCAAAATGTTGGTATTTAATATTTCATGCCATGTACCGGGAAAAAAAATTCCAAATGTCTACTTTATTCTTTGGGTCGGTACGATTACGGGGAAACCAAATTTGTATAGGTTTTATAATGTTTTCATACATTAAAAAAAATTAAAACCTCCTGTACAAAATTTTTTGGGGGAATTTTGCCATCTTCTGGGGCTAATAACTTTTTCATACTTTGGTGTATGGAGCTGTGGGTGGTGTCGTTTTTTGCGGATTTTGATGACGTTTACAATGTTATCATTTTTAGGACTGTACGACCGTTTGATCACTTTTTATAGAATTTTAAAAAAAAATTTAAATGGCAAAAAAGTGCCATTTTCGACTTTGGGCGCGATTTTCCGTTACTGGGTTAAACGCAGTGAAAAAACGTTATCATATTTTGATAGATCAGGCATTTTCGGACGCGGCAATACCTAATGTGTTTATGATTTTTACTGTTTATTTATATCAATCCTAGGGAAAGGGGGGTGATTTGAATTTTTAGGTTTTTTTATTATAATTTTTTTATTGTAACTTTTTTTTTATTTTTATTTTTACTATTTTTCAGACTCCCTAGGGTACTTTAACCCTAGGTTGTCTGATCGATCCTATCATATACTGCCATACTACAGTATGGCAGTATATGGGGATTTTACTACTCATACATTACCATGTGCTGACAGCACATGGTAATGAATGGGTTAACCCGAAGTAGCTTCGGGTCTTCGTGAGACCCGAAGTTACCATGGCGACGGATCGCCGCTCCCCAATGATGTCACGGGGAGCGACGATCCACAGAGCCCGCGAGCCCTCTCCATGTACCGGGACCACGACATGTGACGTACTATTACGTCACATGTCGGTAAGTGGTTAAAGGGTACTGATAAGGTCTTCTAATAAAATGTTTATTTGGGGGGAAATTGACAGACACAATATACGTAACCCTCCAAAGCAAACTTGTAATTGTTCAATAGGTTGTTTTGCATTGGGTCGGTTTTTACTGCACAAATGTACACTATTTTGCGAGGAGATCATTTGTATTTTGGAATTTGTAACAAGCGCTTTACTTTTCACAACAGCCCTGTGTACGAGACAACTGCCCAAGACGCAAAAGATATAGAAGGTCCTATTCCCGCGCTTCCATTTTTGCGCCCTAGGCATTCATTTTCAATAGTCACTGCTGTGTGTGCGGTGCTAATTGATGACAAACGGCAAACAAACAATGGTCCCCTCAACCCTTGTTTGAGTCCCTTATAACTACGCACATTTACTTACCCGGTCCTGTCGCGATTCCGCGGTGCGTTGTCCGACGAGGATTCTGGTCTGCCGCGATTCACTAAGATCGTGCGCCGAGTTCCTGCAGGTGTCGCTGCTGCGCAGAGGTCCGCCAGAGTTCACCACCTTCTTCCTTGTGCATGTGAGTGCTTGATCTTGCGATACAAATTTGTTTTTTAAATTCCGCTGCGTTTTTGAATCCGTCGGGTTGTCCGTCGGCAACGCCCCCGGCGTGCGTGCCGATGCACCACAATCCGATCACGTGCGCCAGAAACCCAGGGCAATTGGGCCCAAAACGGAAATATTCGGGAAACCCGACAAAAGTGCAGCATTCGGACCCTTAGTAAATGAGCCCCATTGTGTGCAGGTAGCCTAATAATGAAAAGAATTATTATTTTACTTGCCTCGGCAGCCATGAACGCCAGTGTGTGCATCCCGTGTGCATATCCAGCAAACACACACAGCACAGCCAAGCAACAGCACACCCCAAGCATGGCAGAGAGAAGAACTAACACACGAATATGACAGCTCATCGGGGTGGTGGGCGAGAATGACAGCTGCAAGAAAAAAGAAAAGTTTTTTTTTTTAATAAATGTGTCTTTATGGTTCTACATTCAGCTTCAGGCCTGTTATACGTACATATTCAAATCTGTCTCTACATAGCTGCACCATAAGATGGAGAAAGACCAAGCCTGCAAACCACAAGAACCACAGGACAACCTCCTCCACTGTCTGCACATTTAAGACTCCGAATATAAAGATGAACTTGTAAAAAATAAAATTCCAGAACTTGTCCTTCAGATGCTGCAAAGATAAGAAGAGAAGGTGAGAGGCAGAGTGGTAATCTACAAATGATGCTTAGTTAGAGCACTGAACGCAAGTAATTTACCCTGATAGGATTACTTTTAGGGCTCTTATGCATTAGGAGTATGATAAAGAACATATACAGTAGGTAAGTAAATATCCTAGTATTACGAAGAGCCCATTGGAAAGCAAGAGAGAGCAATGCGCTTCCTGATGCCACCCTTTGCTGGTGCAGGCTAGCGTACATATATTTCAGAAAATCTAGTTGAGCAACTCCTCTACATTCTGAAGTCATCCTCTGGTTTTCATTCTTATTCACCTCTATACTTAAAACTTATGCTACTACATTACTTGTACATTACTGCAATCCTGACTACCGACAGCTACTGGTGAGTGCTGGGGTCTATATTCAACCCTGCCATACGGCCCTGTGAGTTATGACAGCAGCCTTGGGGAGACCTGAATTTACACGGTACTCACCTGTCTCTCACTGACACGTAATGGACCGAACACCACATGCTGAATTAATTTAGCAACAAGCATCAGCAAGCAGCAAACAGTATTCACCAGGACCTACATGGGGAGAAAACAGATGTCATGTTCAGCCTGCGTGATGCTGACCTTATCTACAGAAGTCACATTTTACAAGTGGTCTCATGGCGACCCACAAATAAGGAGCCAAAGCATTTACAGGCAAACGTATATAGTTACATTGTTTTGGTCAAAACTGTAAATAACACAACATAAGTTTAAACATTTTCTCAATGTTATATACTGGGATTTCCAAGACATTTTAAAGGAAACCTACCATTTCAAATGGTAGGTGTAAGCTGTAAACACCGAGCACCAGCTCAGGGTGAGCTGGTGCCGGTGCTTAGTTTCGTTAGTGTTAAAACCGCGGTATCGCGGTTTTAACACTTTTTAAACTTTATAGCAGAAGCTGCTTCTGCTATAAAGTTTAAAAAGTGTTAAAACCGCGATACTGCGGTTTTAACACTAACGAAACTAAGCACCGGCACCAGCTCACCCTGAGCTGGTGCTCGGTGTTTACAGCTTACACCTACCATTTGAAATGGTAGGTTTCCTTTAAAGGAAATCTACCATGTGATTTGATGTATTATGAACCAAACATACCTTGAGAATGCTGTAGCTACACTGATGCAGAAGCATATCTTGTTTAATCCCTGAGCTGAGTAGTTTTGCTTAAAAAACAATTATAACATTCAGTGCCTTGGGAAAGCTGGGTTGGATTCAGCCTGCAATTCATAAACACATTACATGGAGCTTCCTGCACTTTCCAGCAGCTGGGGGATGGTGCAGCGATTGATTACTTCTGCCTGTCAGGCAGAACACAGTGATTACATCATTCTCTGAGTAGTGCTGAGCCCCAGCAAAGAAGCGAGAGAGTCTCATTATCATAATTTTATAATAGGTTTTTCAGCTACAGCATTCTCAAGGTATGTTTGGTTCATAATGTATGAAATCAAATGGTAGATTTCCTTTAAATCATAGTTACTCCCTCTCTCCTTGCAGTTTGTTTAAAAAAAAGTTTTATACAGAAAAAAAAATATTATATGCTCTTCTGGCAAATTCCGCCGTTTTGGTGGCTTATTTTGTAGCAGATTCTCATGATGTTGGGAGATCTTTGCTGCTTCAATTTGAGAATTGTGGAAATCTCTCCGTGTTTCATAATAAATCTACTAGTGTAAAACAAGCTATAATGTAGGACTCCAAGCATCATAGTTACATATGAGGGTAGGCATCACTACATTGCCATAGGACAGTGAAGGCCAACCTTTTGAGCTTGGTGTGTCAAAAAAAAAAAAAAACACGGAATAATTCAGGTGGTGTGTCACTTCTATTCTAGTGATATTTGTAGCTGTAGTAACAAATTTTTTTCTTGCTACACGGTGGTGGGTACACTGGCAGCAGGTGGAGATTTTGGTAGGGATGTAAGGGGCACATACGCCTGAGATGACTCCCATCTTCCTTGTAGTCACTAGAATGGACCCTGCCGCTGACAGGGATACTGTGCGACACATTTCTAGCGTTCCCAGTTGTCTGGGTGCAAGTCCACAATAAATTTAGTGCAGGCGGGAGGTCTGAAAACCGTACTGAGAACATGATTACAGTAAAGCATTGCAGTCCTGCAGGGATTCCTAGCATCATCCATAAAATGAAGCATACAGTCCAATCCCTGAATTAGTGTTTTTCGGTCTTTGAAATATGGACACCACAAATACAGACCAAACTCGCTCTTAAGAACCAAGTTTTATAATAAATATTTATTCATGTAACCCCATCCTATTCCACATCACTTTACAGATCAATCTTTTTTTTTTACTCTATACTCAATGTGCATAATGCAAAATATAGAGAATTATTACTGGATCACTGTAAATACACTGCAATTTGCAACAATTCAGTACCCCATCAGCATGACTCTCACAGCACATGTATGGGTAAAATCTGTGGTCAAATCCTTACTTGAATTGGACACTATAGTGTTCACTGGCACAGTGATGGAACTTATATAGGCTGGACTATAAAATAATAAATTAATTCAGACCAAATATACTCAAGCAATATAATGCATGCTACATATAGGAAAACACCATAGTAATATCCATATTAGGTAAATACTTGATGTAAAAACGATGAATGGGTTTTCCTCAATTTTGTGGGGGTATTCCACTGTGTCCTTACAATGTATGGTACGGACGTGTCATCCCCTCTGAATGCAGGGGGAGTGTTGAAAGGGGTATAGTGTTTAGACGGCGCTGTTACATTTTATATAGATTTATAGAATACACTAGTGAATCTACTCAAAAGTTAATGTCCAGTCTATACAGGTTCCATAGGTGTGCCAGTTTTCTGTCCAATTACAATAATTGACTAGCAACACCTTATTCTATTAAATTAAGCACGCCCTTTGTTGCACCTTATCAGATTGTGCCCCTATTAAATTCAAATCCCCTTTAACTCTGCATGTAAGATACATGGATTTCGCTGCCAGTTAATGGCCATGAAGGAGCCAGGAACCTGCACTGTGTTTCAATTGATTGTATAAAAATGTGTACATGAATGATGGCCACACTTTAATTTTCCATGCCATGTACTGGGGGAAAAAAAAATTCCAAATGCAATGAAATTGGTGAAAAACAGCATTTTTGCAGTTTTCTTGTGGGCTTGGATTTTACTGAGCGCCCCAAATGACATGTCGACTTTATTCCTTGGGTCAGTGCGATCACAGGGATAATAAATTTATATTTACCGTATTTTTTGGACTATAAGATGCACTTTTTAGCAGGAAAAAATCTTGCTAAAAAGTGCCTGCGTCTTATAGACCAGAGGTCAGGAGGATCCAGCACTGCCAGACCCTCCTGACCTCTGTAATGGAGATCGGGTGATGCCCTGATATAGAGCTGCACGCGATCTCCCAGAGAGGAGCCTTTGTACTGCTCTTCCTACAGGTACAGGAGCTGCGGTGATGTCAGAATCATGTGACTGATCACATGCTTCTTACATCACCACAGGTCTGATGCATGCTGGGGACAGGGTATGAAGAAGGGGAATGGGGGAAGTGTGTGTATGTGTATGTGTGTGTGTAGCCAAGCCTTGTGTGCAAATGTATGTCTGTGTGTGCTGTGCTTTAGTGCGACCAACAGAGATATTTTAATTGGCATAAAATATATTTTTCATTTTTTGGAAGCCTAAATCTGGGGTGTGTCCTATAGTAAGAAGCGTCTTATAGTCCAAAAAATACGGTATATTGGTTTTATAATGTTTTCATACATTTACAAAATTAAAACCTCCAGCAGACAAAAAAATCTATTTTGCCATCTTCTGGCACTAATAACTTTTTCATACTTCAGTGTATGGAGCTGTGGGTGGTGTCATTTTAGCGACTTTTGATGACGTTTTTAATGCTACCATTTTTAGGACTGTACGGCCTTTTGATCACTTTTTATTGAATTATTTTGAAGCCCCCCCCCTCCCCGATGCTGTGACAGGGAGCATCTATCCTAACCAAGATGGTGGTGGCCATGCAAAGCTGCCGGCGGCGATGGAAGAGTTAACACCGATCGCGGGTGTTACCAGTAAGTGTTTGATTCGACTATGGAGAGTGCTCAGCCTGTGAGCCCTCTCCATTCACCCACAGCCGATGCATGCCATACTATTACGTCATGCGTCGTTAAGGGGTTAAAGGAAATCTACCATCAAAATCAAGCATGATAAATCAAGGACACTTACACATAGATTCAGGCAATGTGGCTAATCCTAAAAACTATTTTTAAAATATGCTAATGAGTTAAGGAGCCCCTGCAGTCACAACTCTCTAAACCAATTTGGTCATTGGTGAAACAGATTACAAATGTAGTAAAGTTTCTTCAAACTATTTTAAGATGCCATAAAAATAGCCTTAAGCAAGACATGACCTGTGCTGCTGACCATCACTTTCAGAGCGTCCTAGTATAAATAGGATGGGGTAGAGGATTAGCTCTATACTTTGTATATTTTACTGTATGTGTTTTGTAACTTGTGCCGACCCTTGGTGTTGAAGAGAAGGTCCTCAGTCTGCCCCCTCCTCCCACACCCAATACAAGTTGTAGCCGCGTTGATCTGTTCAGGCTATGTTAGAATGTAAATCTAGATGCGGATTACTATGATGATAGAAGCTCTTCTTTGTACAAACCTCATCTTGTCATTATCTATAGTGTAAGGTATTACATGGAAACTCAAGACAATGTAGTGATGAAAATAATGTCTCACTGCACAAGTGCTGCGGATGCAGGGAGGAGGATATGACAGTATAACAGCCTGTAAAGCCAAAACACAGAGAACATAGGGTAAGCCCTTAGGCTCATTAGCATAATTTTAAAAGTTTTAGAAGGCCATGGATAACAAATATAGAAAGACTAGCACAGTCATGGTGCCTGGATCTACGAGCAAGTGTGTGTTTCTAATCGCACGCACTGCAAGCACCACATGCAACCGCACCCTAAATGTCCCTGGTTTATCATGATTTCCTTTAAATTTGTCAATTAATCTGAAAGAGCGCTCCCTAGTGGTTGCTATAGTAAGGCAAAATTACATTGAGAAATTATTTCAATTATACAATTTGGGAAACATAATAAACATGAGCTTTAGAACTGTAATAGATCCCTTTAATACCACATCCCCACAGTCAGAAACAGCAACATCCATTCGTCACACTGATTTCTTTTTACATGAACATTTACACAAACACAGAAAAAGCAAAAAAATTAGAGAAACTTGTGTGATCTTTGCTCTAGTTCCCCAGATATCATGTGGCCTGACTTCCAACACATTCTAGACAGATCACTAAAGCTCCAATCAGAGCACAGGCCTAATCTATGGAGTGACCCAACAATGGGGCGTGAAATATGATAATCTCCTGGGGCTCAGGGATAACTCAGGTGCCATGTAGATAAGCCCACAACTACCTCCATAACACACGCAAGTGCACGTACAGACACAAACTATACATAATAATTATACAAGGGGGGAGGGGGGACCCAGTGGTGGCAGAATTTGTTAATAAAAATAAACACTTCCCTAAAAGGTCCAACACACAGGTAACCATGTTAAATTATTCATTCTATTATTATTTATTTATGCTAAAGGCAACAAATATTGTGATTTGTATTATATGGGGTTCATAGACAAGCAACCCAATTACCAAGTTAAAAGGAAAGTCTAACAATGAAACACCAGAAAAATTGGAGAGGTTCTTCTTGGAAGAAATATGTTTTAGGCTGCATTCAGGAGCTGTTCAGGTCAGATCTGGGTAACATTTCCGTTATAACTTGCAGTGGTATTATGGCGCAGGTCATAGCAGAGGTCGCATTAACACCTGTATAAACTTCACAGACGCTTCTACAGGCAGTTTAACTTCACAGAAAGAGAGTTTTCTCTCGGCATCAGCCATAGTCGGGTTTGGGGGGATGGGGGTCGGCAGCATCATCCATAGTCTGGTTAATTATTTGTATTACTAAAAATTTGGAAAATTTTTGTGCAACCTCGGGGCCATAGTAAAAACCAGGCACTTTTACAACCATCTTGTCTAGCCCACTTTTCAGACACATGCTGTGGGGGGTGGAAAACATTGCAAATGTATCGGGCAAGCGATTCCCAAAGCACACAGTTTGTTTTTTCCTGATACTTTTGTATACTATTTCAGTCACATCATGACCACAGAAACAACACAGGCTTTAAACACCACAAAAATGCAGGACAATTTATTAAAAGAAATTGAAAAACACACACACACACACGACATTGCCTAAAGTCTATGCACCAGAATTCTGTTATACTCTGCTGTGCAATGAATTGAGTGACAATAATTAACCAATTTGGACACTTTTGTGTTTCATTTGACGTGGGAAAGAAGGATAATGGGAAAAGACTAAAAGTGAACCAATACGTGGTGTCTACAAACAAATTTGTAAGGGCACGTTTACACATGGCGCGAGCGTTACCAGACATTGGCCTGATCGCATTTGCGTTTCCAGTGAACTGCATACAATCGGTAACCAGCACACGGTTTCACTGAAAACGCATATGCAATTGTGCCAGGAACATGCGTTACAGACTGAAGCTTGCCGGAGGGCAGTATACTCGGTGAATAAGACCATGGTGGAGGAAATACAGGCCGGCATGTGTATACAGTGGCGTCACGTGCAGAGTATATACGTGACAGGCCGCCATGTGTATACAGTGGCGTCACGTGCAGAGTATATACGTGACAGGCCGCCATGTGTATACAGTGGCGTCACGTGCAGAGTATATACGTGACAGGCCGCCATGTGTATACAGTGGCGTCACGTGCAGAGTATATACGTGACAGGCCGCCATGTGTATACAGTGGCGTCACGTGCAGAGTATATACGTGACAGGCCGCCATGTGTATACAGTGGCGTCACGTGCAGAGTATATACGTGACAGGCCGCCATGTGTATACAGTGGCGTCACGTGCAGAGTATATACGTGACAGGCCGCCATGTGTATACAGTGGCGTCACGTGCAGAGTATATACGTGACAGGCCGCCATGTGTATACAGTGGCGTCACGTGCAGAGTATATACGTGACAGGCCGCCATGTGTATACAGTGGCGTCACGTGCAGAGTATATACGTGACAGGCCGGCACGTGTATACAGTGGCGTCACGTGCAGAGTATATACGTGACAGGCCGGCACGTGTATACAGTGGCGTCACGTGTAGAGTATATATGTGACAGGCCGGCATGTGTATACAGTGGTGTGGTGTGGTGTAGTGTATAGTATATATTTGACAGGCCCCATGTGTATACAGTGGTGTGGTGTAGTGTATAGTATATATGTGACAGGCCGGCATGTGTATACAGTGGTGTGGTGTGGTGTGGTGTAGTGTATAGTATATATGTGACAGGCCCCATGTGTATACAGTGGTGTGGTGTGGTGTGGTGTGGTGTAGTGTATAGTATATATGTGACAGGCCCCATGTGTATACAGTGGTGTGGTGTGGTGTAGTGTAGTGTATAGTATATATGTGACAGGCCCCATGTGTATACAGTGGTGTGGTGTAGTGTATAGTATATATGTGACAGGCCCCATGTGTATACAGTGGTGTGGTGTAGTGTATAGTATATATGTGACAGGCCCCATGTGTATACAGTGGTGTGGTGTAGTGTATAGTATATATGTGACAGGCCCCATGTGTATACAGTGGTGTGGTGTAGTGTATAGTATATATGTGACAGGCCCCATGTGTATACAGTGGTGTGGTGTGGTGTGGTGTGGTGTAGTGTATAGTATATATGTGACAGGCCCCATGTGTATACAGTGGTGTGGTGTGGTGTGGTGTAGTGTAGTGTATAGTATATATGTGACAGGCCCCATGTGTATACAGTGGTGTGGTGTAGTGTATAGTATATATGTGACAGGCCCCATGTGTATACAGTGGTGTGGTGTAGTGTATAGTATATATGTGACAGGCCCCATGTGTATACATTGGAGTCCTACATATACATAGCTCGTCCGTGTCTATACACAGGTGGACATGACACTCACCCATACCCCCAGGCTGTCTGACACCAGGTATCGGCCTAACTCTTCTGCCACCTCCCAGGGGTCTCCTGACAGCTGCCCCCTGCGCTGCTCCAGGCCTCCGTCCTCCTCCTCCTCTTCAATCTCCCCGCTCAGGCTTCGGTAGGCGCTCAGAAGACTGAGTCCCAGAAGTAGGCCGCTGAGGCCGGTGTATGTCCGTAGACTGGGCCACGGGAAGCGCTCCAGGAAGAGCAGAGGCATTTCTAGGAGAGCCCGAGGCCCCCCAGGGCCTGTTACAGGGAGCGGAGCGGAAAGAAGCGGCTCTCTAACGTTATGTCAGTCCGGCGCTGTGACAGTGAGCTGGGCCCCTCACTGTCTCCCGGGCGGCCTGTTCTCTGCTCTCACAGACTTCTTCCGTATGTTCCTCGGTGTGACAGCGCCCTCTGCTGGTGGCGGGACGCACTTACCCAGATATTTCTAGGGCAGAGGTAGTAGTGATCGATCCCTGTACTGAACGTCACTTAGTATTTTCATCGATAAACGCAATGATCACACGTGATATTTATGAAAAATATGTGAACGTATTTCATCACCCGGGCCGGCAGCGATACCCTCTGCCATATAAGTGCCCTCACAGCACAGCCCAAAAATCCCTGCCATAAAAGTGCTCTCACAGTACAGTACTAATATCCCTGTCATATAAGTACCCTCATAGTACAGTACTAATATCCTTGTCAGATAAGTACCCCCACAATACAGTACTAATATCCCTGGCATATAAATACCCTCACAGTACAGTACTAATATCCCCTGCAATATAAGTGCCCTCACAGTACAGCCCTAATATCCCTGTCATATAAGTATCTGCACAGTACAGTACTAATATCGTTATCATATAAGTACCCTCACAGTACGGCCCTAATATCCCTGCCATATACGTACCATCACAATACACTACTAATATCCTTATCATATAAGTACCCTCACAGTACAGCCCAAATATCCCTGCCATATAAGTACCCTCACAGTACAGTCCTAATATCCCTGCCATATACGTACCCTCACAGTACAGTACTAATATCCCCTGCAATATAAGTGCCCTCACAGTACAGCCCTAATATCCCTGTCATATAAGTATCTGCACAGTATAGTACTAATATCCTTATCATATAAGTACCCTCACAGTACAGCCCAAATATCCCTGCCATGTAAGTACCCTCACAGTACAGTACTAATATCCCCTGCAATATAAGTGCCCTCACAGTACAGCCCTAATATCCCTGTCATATAAGTATCTGCACAGTACAGTACTAATATCCTTATCATATAAGTACCCTCACAGTACAGCCCAAATATCCCTGCCATGTAAGTACCCTCACAGTACAGCCCTAATATCCCTGCCATATACGTACCCTCACAGTACAGTACTAATATCCCCTGCAATATAAGTGCCCTCACAGTACAGCCCTAATATCCCTGTCATATAAGTATCTGCACAGTACAGTACTAATATCCTTATCATATAAGTACCCTCACAGTACAGCCCAAATATCCCTGCCATATAAGTACCCTCACAGTACAGCCCTAATATCCCTGCCATATACGTACCCTCACAGTACAGCCCTAATATCCCCTGCAATATAAGTGCCCTCACAGTACAGCCCTAATATCCCTGCCATAGAAGTACCCTCACAGTACAGTACTAATATCCCTGCCATATAAGTATCTTTACAGTACAGTGCTAATATCCCTGTCATATAAGTATCTTCACAGTACAGTATTGAATGGGTTAACCCGAAATAGCTTCGGCTCTTCGTGAGACCCGAAGCTACCATGGCGATGGATCGCTGCTCCCGGATGACATCACGGGGAGCGACGATCCACGGTAAGATGGCGGTGCCCGCACCTTTGCCGGCGGCAATCAGCGGTAAAACACCCGCGATCAGTGCCGGCACCGATCGCGGGTGTTACCGGTAAGCCTTTGCTGCAATATGCAGCAAAGACTTACCGGCTATGGAGAGGGCTCGGCCCGCGAGCCCTCTCCATCTACCGGGACCCGACATGTGACGTACTATTACGTCACATGTTGGGAAGGGGTTAAAGTACCTAAACTCATTTTGCGCTTTTACTGTAAATCCTTTAAGACAGTAGCAGCCTCTCTAACAACCCCAAAAGCCTCTTTGATACTCTTCACTCCCTACTAACAACAAAGGTGCAGCCACCCGTCACAGACCCTGGGGCTGAAGATCTGGCCACTTACTTTAAAGATAATATTGATTGCATTTGTCAGGAAATAGTTGCTCAATCTGCTCACTCTATAAATCCCCTTCTCTCTGGTGCCTTACCTTGTTCATTCTCTTCCTTTGAGCCAGTCACAGAGGAAGAAGTGTCCAGGCTCCTTTCCTTTGCTCGCCCCACTACCTGCATCCCTTCACATCTGGTACAGTCTCTCTCCCCAGCAGTCACTTCTCACCTTCAACCTCTCTTCTGGTGTTGTCTTCTTTCAAGCAAGAGGTTGTTACCCCATTACTAAAGAAACCTTCCCTGGACCCAACCAGTGCTGCTAACTACAGACCAGTTTCTAATCTCCCTTTCATCTCCAAACTCCTGGAACGCCTGGTCTTTTTCAACTAACCCGCTCTCTCTCAACTAAATCCCTACTATCTGGTTTCCGCTCTATGTTTTCCACTGAAACTGGTCTCCAATGATCTCCTCACTGCTAAATCCAAAGGTGACTATTCGCCCCTCATTATTTTGGATCTATCGGCAGCATTCAAAACTGTGGACCACCAGCTCCTCCTTAGGAGGCTTCGTGCCATTGGCCTGAAGGACATTGTACTCTCATGGTTTTCTTCCTCTCTGACCGCACTTTCAGTGTCTCCTTCTCTGGATCTTTCTCTTCTCATCTCATCTCCCTCTCAGTGTCGGGGTTCCTCAGGGCTCAGTCCTAGGTCCTCTTCTCTTTTCCCTATATACTGCCCCCATTGGACAAACTATCAGTAGATTTGGTTTCCAGTATCATCTCTATGCTGATGATACCCAGCTATATACTTCTGCAAGTAACATCACCCCTGACTTAATCCAGAACACTAGTGACCGTCTATCTGGTGTCTCTAACATCATGTCCTCTCTCTTCTTGTTACTTAATTTTTCTAAGACAGAACTTCTTATCTTTCCACCATCTACTAACCGACCCAACCCTGACCTCTCCATCTCAGTCTGTGGGGTCACTATAGCACTGAGACAGCAGGCCCGATGTCTTGGGGTTGTGCTGGACTCTGATCTCTCCTTTTCACCATATATTCAATCTCTTGTTCGCTCTTGCTGCATGCATCTCAGAAACATCTCCAGAATCCGACCATTTTTGACAACTGAAACTTCTAAAATGCCAATTCACTCTCGACTAAATAATAACCCTTATCCACAAAGCTCTGAATAATGCTGCCCCTTCCTATCTCTCTTCTCTCATCCGAGTCTATCACCCTACCTGTGCTCTCCGATCTGCCAGTGATATTAGATTAATCTCTACCTTAATTCGAACCTCTCGTGCACGTCTCCAGGACTTCTCCCGAATTGCACCAATTCTCTGGAATGCCCTTCCCCGGACTCTCAGACAAATAGCCACCCTCCAAAGTTTCAAACGTGCTCTTAGGCAAGTCTATCACACTCGCTAACTGCATGAAATGTCAACTCTCCTTTTATGAATCCATCCTATGTCCTCCTCCTGTCTGTTATCCGGCAAACACCAGATATATACCAAGCTCCAGGCTTCTCTGCAGTCACTTTCACCTTGGACCTTATATATAAGATGGCGGCTGATGGCTGGTTCAAGCAGCAGAATTTTTATTTATTAAATTTTTATTTATTAAAATTATTTTATATTGTTCCCTTATAAAGAATGGCTGGACCAATCTCTTTTACCTCGTGTCACCCCCTCATCCTCATAGACTGTAAGCTCTTGCGAGCAGGGCGCTCACTGATATTGTTCCATATGACTGTTTGTAATGTAATATTATATTTGTATATGTCCCCTATGATTTGTAAAGTGCTATGGAATTTGATGGTGCTATATAAATAAACATTATTATTAATATAATAATCATCTTGTAAAATGCGAGTGTTGAAGAGCCGTATGAGCAATCGCTGGGTGTGGGGTGTAATACATTTTCATTAAGATGCCTGAGGGAGATGGGAACACACTAAATCCAGATATGAAACCTATCAACATTTTTACCTTGGCTGTAACACCCTGTTCTTCATAGTAATTACCTGTAGATGACACACTTGTAATTTACATTACAACATAAGGCTGTGGTCTGCCATGTTTTTGTATGGCAGTGCCACAAATATATTATGGTAAACTACATAGGGTCAGCGGTGATTCCACTCTAATCATAGCAAAAAAACAGCCTGGCTGGGAATACTGTAGTGGCATACTTGATCTACTTCGTATCTACTACCAGCTAAGCTTGCACACTGCAGGGTAAACTACACACCATCTGGGGCTTGGTGCGTTAACGTTTCACCTCTTCAGGACACACCACTCTTTTCCATTTATGTTTTTCACTCCCTGCCTTCCATAACTTTTTTTGGCAGATTAGGTTGTCACGTTTTAAAGGATGAGCTGATGTTTTCATGGATAACATCAACTGTGCAATCTTTAGATCACTTTTTATCAAAATTTGCAGAGTAAGATAAAGAAAAAGTGGCATTTGGCCTTTTTTTTCCAGTTACGGTATTCACCATATGGGATAATTATTTTTAGATTTGTATAGATCAGGCACATCTAACAGGTCTATGATTTTATTTATTCCTTTATATATGCGTTCTAGGGAAACAAAAGAGATTTTAACTTTGACCTTTATTTTTTTTTCTTTATAGTATTTTCTTTAATTTTACCATTATGAATTAGCAGTCAAAAACCATAAACTAGTGTACATACATATATATGCATATACAGTATATATATTTTATAGAAAAGCAATGTTTCTGAACAACCGTCCTTATGTAGGCAGCCATTTTGGGGCAAGTGTTGAGAAACCATACCATGTTAATTTTCTTTTTATTAAATTGCTGCGACCAAATGAAGTACCTGCTTAGGTAACTACCATATATAGAATTGTCTAAATACATTTGGGGAAAAAAAAAAAGAATTGACAAACGGAGAAAAAAAAAAACATTTAATTGTGTAAGAAAACCAAATGGTACATGAAAAAATAAAACCAGTAACACATCTTGCTGCTGTGTATTTTGGTACAGTCTATCCACTGTGACAGCATCAAGTTAGGTATATTTAACAAAAAAAAAATGATTACGCCAAGGTTCCCACACTATAAAGCTGTTCTCACAGAGACCGCTTTCCCACAAGTTGTATCCCAGAATTCACAGTTGTCCTCAGTTGTAAATAAAGTTAAACCTGTGGATGATACAAGACATTAATACAGTAAATATTATGGACCAATTGAGCCTTTTATGTCTACATATTGATATAAAAGTATATGTACATATACATATCTCTATAAAAGTAGGAAATCATATAACGTAGAGAGTGAGCTTACCTGCTAAGAAGTTGTGGAAGGCTGGAAATTATGGGTCCATAGCCAGGGGCATTGTCATACAATTCAAACAAAGGGGCAGCAACAAGCTTGTAATTTTTAGGAACAGCAAATAATGCTACAAAAACAGAGAGAGATAAAAAAGGTAATAAGACAATTTTTGTATCCAGTAGTAAGAGGTCAGAAGGAAATGGATAAGACTCAGTAATCAGACTTTATCGTTAATGTAACACAATTGGGATCTATGTAGAAAACATTCACCTAAACCCATATGACTCAAGAGGGACCCGTTCTAGATAACTGAGGGATTGCCTCTTCACTCAATACTAAGAGTGTGTAGATAATATCTGTGCAGAGTGCTGGGGTATCTCTGGCATTCCCATTCACCCATGCTCGACCTCCTGCTCCATCAGTCAGTGAGAACTAAACCTCCATTTTCATAATCGGTGGGGATACTAGCAATCGGACCTCCACCATTCAGATAGCTATCCCCTATCCACAGGGTTGGGGTTATCAAACTTGGTAAAACTCATGTGAGGAGTACATGAGATTACATAATCTGAAATGAAAGGAAGAGTGAAGTCTTATGTCTACTGGACGCTAATAGATCTACTAGCACTTACCTTTCTCCTGAAGTTGCACCAGGAACAACTTCTTGTGTTCTTTTGGCTTTGTAATATGTGCAGGAATATATGGATACTGTAGACACAAATAGATAAGATGAAGTACACTGATACACTGAGGGGAATTTATCAAAGTGTGGCTGGGTATGCAAGTCTAATGCTAGAAAACACCGGTCTTTTGCTGTGCCAGATTTATCCCTGTGATGAGAAATTGTGGAGCAGTGTAAGGGCTCATGCACATGACCGTCAGGGGGACGTATGTACGGCCGCAAGCTTGCATTCGTACATACGTCCACATAGACGGCTGGGTACGCAACAAGCGCTCACCGTAGCCGCAAAAAGATAGAGCCTGTTCCATCTTTGGCTGTATCGACATCCGGCTACTATTTGCTATGGAGGGGGGCGGGGGTGAGCAGCACTCACCCCCTCCTCCTCTGAGCGCCGACGTGTGGCCGCAGGGCTAAGGCATGGAGGACATACGTTAGTGTGAATGAGCCCAAAGACTGTTGAGTTCTTCTTTAGACCTTCTTTTAGTTTGTCTAAACACACACAGACTATTTTCCCTTAGTAGGGAAAAAAAGTTAAATAAAAGTTCTTGAAGCCTTTGTATATGTAGACCGTCTCAAGTGGATTAATAAATTGTCCCTATTGTGTTTTTCAGCCTCAGCAGCTAAGTTTAGCTTTAAAAGACAAACCTGTGGTGGTTCAAAGTTTGGTCTCCACCAGTTTCCAATGCAGTCATCGATGACCCAGTCCTGCTGCACCCCATCCTGACGGCCAAGGATCTGCAGAACACAAGATATCTGCTTGAGAGCTACATTCAATTACTAAGCTATTGCAAAGTAAAGACAGGTTTTCACTGGATGCATAATATACAGCTACATTAACAATAATTTTCCCAATTTGGTTTGATAAATTTGTCCGTATTTCTCATTTAAACTGAACTGTAATTACATAAAGTCTAACATGTCATAGAAGACCCTTTACTCCCAACCCCTATTTCTGGATCTTGAGCAGTACAGGGTTTATATAATGTATGTATCCCATAAATAATTCTCCAAGAAAAGATGGAAAGTACTGAAGGCATCCCAGCATTCACTCTGCAACTTAGACACATAACAGATGTCTTTAGAAGTAACCTCTCAGCACTGTAACACTGTATTTCTAAAAAGAAAATTCAATTTTGATTTTCTTGCACTAAAAAAAATAAAAATAAAATAAAATTAGACTAGATGTGTCTCATATATGATCCACTCACTTTGTGTGCGCCTAATATAGGAGTAGCTGATAGTACTCTAGCATGTCAATCCCTTTGTCTAAGAGAAATATTGCTTAGTCTTGGTCTAAAGCTAATTTAATACACTGCATTATTCTATTCATTCTGACCAAAGCTACAAACGTGTGCATTCACTGGCCGCAGCCCTTGTCCACTCATGTACCCATGACAGAAGAAATGTCTGCCACAGCCAAAAACATAAACACAGGCTGGAATAGAACCTGCTCCACAATTTGTGGCTTGAACAGTTGGCTCATACACGGGGCCAAGAAAACAATGCTTGACATTGATTGCGATGCAGTTTTAACTGCAACGTGTGACTGCACCCTCAAGCACCATCACATCACTTCCACACACGCATCCACTGGTAGGCAATACAGATATATACATACTTCAGTCATGAGGCGCTTTAACCCTTCTACCTCGTCCTCTCCAGGGTTCAGTTCTCCCCCAGGCCTAAAAAAAAAAAAGCTTTTAATTAATAACTAAACATAAAGACAAAAGGGAGTCATTTGATTTAACCCAGACAGTGGAAACTTACAAGCAACATCCCCTCCAACTGGTGCAGGAATGTGCAGATACACCAGTCAGTCATATGATTTATGGAAATGGAATTCATTGAAAATGTAAATGTAGACAGAAACTAAACAATATCTCTCCCAAATAGTAAGAGGTAGAGATTATCATGCCATCCTGTATGGGGCTGCTACACAGATTCAGGGGCACTTAGAATTTTCCTTCTAGCCCCCAGGTGCGGAGATAACATTCCCAGGTTCTGACCATTGTAATCTGTGTTTGGTCAGAGAGGAGGAGCTGGGGCTAATCCCCTGGAGGAGGAGTGTTATGCTAATCTTCTCTCATACTGTCCAATGTATGGCAGGGCATTTCAGAGAAGCTATTATGAATCTTGAGCTGTAAGTTTTTTTTTTATCTAATGGCTGTGTTCACACACATTCTGCTAATATTCTGTTGACCTTGGGGCTTATTTACTAAGGGTCCGCGAATCGCACTTTCGACGGCTTTTAGCCATTTTCGGTATTTGCGCCGCTGTGACAGGTATTTAGATGGGGATTTGTGTTGCACGCGATCAGAATTTGTCGCCAACTTTCATGCAACAGATATCGGGGGGAGGGCTGTGGAACGATCCGACAGATTCAGACTGAGCGCATTATGTAACTTTAAAATTGTGTTGCAAGACAATGCACTTACATACACCGGGAACAAGAAGGTGAACTCCGGCGAGCCTGAGCGGGGAAGAGACACATGCAGGAAATCGGACGCACAGCAGGGATCGCGCAGGACCGGGTAAGTAAACGTGCCCTACATAATCACAATGTTTCTGCAGTTTTGCTTATGGTTGTGCTTACGCAGCGCTTGTTTCCATTTTGCTCTTACGTCCCTTTCGCGCTTACGTTACGCTTATACAGTGTTTGCATTATGGTTATTCTTACACACCGTTTGCGTCACGGTAACGCTTTGCTGCATTTGCGGTACACTTTCACCTATATGCCGTTTGTCTCACATTTATGTTTGCGATTATGCGTACGCACCATTTGTGGCAGGTTTACGTGCATGCAGCATTTGAGGTGCATTTAAGCATATGCAGATTTTCCGTTTATGTTGAATTTGCGTTGTGTTTAAGCTTATGTGGTATTTGCCTTGCCGTCACCTTTATGCTTACATAGCATTTGCGTTTATGTCGAGTTTCACTTTGTTTTTGCTTATGTAAACGGCACTTGCTTTTATGGCAGATATAACTAATAACTCTGCAACCGCGGGGGCTAGAAGGAAAATTCAAAGTGCCCCACCGAATGGAATGCTAATCTCCATATAAGTGAGGTAGTGAAAGGTCCTCTTTAACATGCAGTGATAGTATAACATGAAAGTAGGGCATTTAGGTGAAACCATGCAAAGGTGATTACCTTATCTCAAACAATTTATTGAAATCTAAGCCAGCAACAGTGGTGGGCATACTCCCATAAAAATACAATAATGTCTCAATAACTTGTCCCATGCCTTAGGATGAAGACACACATGGCGTTTTTGGGCCGTTTTTACTAAGTGCGTTTTCAGATCGTTAAAAAACGCATGCGTTTTTAACGATCTGAAAACGCACTTAGTAAAAACGGCCCAAAAACGCCATGTGTGTCTTCACCCTTAAGCCTTAACTACAGCTTCACAAAAAAATATCTCATGTTGTTCACAAGACGACCAATTCTCTGCTGAGGCGGCATACCAATCTTATTGAAGGCAGCCATCAGGTTATTGACGCTCTACGATACAGATTTACAAGCCTGTACATAACAAATCAGCTGATCTATAACTGATAGTTGCATCTCACCAATAACTATATATGTGGTAGGAACACTGGAAAAAACACATACCAACCAAAAACAACCAGGCCAGTGTCATATACCAAGTACAATCATAATAACAGATAAAATCAGAAGAATTTTATTGGTGTGCATTAAAACATGTAAAAAGTCGTCCATGAAGATGAAATCTGTCACTGATATTTGTGTCACTCCCATACAACTGAATAGAGTGGCAGGACACAAGTTCAACCTGCTCTCAAAATGTCTGGGAGTCTGATTCTTGTAATTGGTGGGGGTGCCAGAAATCAGGCCTTCACTGATCAGCTTACTGTCCCCTATCCTATGGATGGGGGATAACTTGAAACAAACCTTTTAGGTTCCCCTGTAAAGGTTAGTATACCTTTTTTGATGTTTGAGAGTAGTTAAATTGTAGAAGGAATAACAAAACTCCACAAAACAAAGCCATAAAAAATATGATCAAATATAGGTATACAATTATATACTAACACAGACATATCAGAAGCTAAGACAGGTTCTCCAACTCCAAGACGTGGGAACGTGATGGAATGAATAGATTTTTCCATAGCATCCCACAGGTGTTCTACGGAATTTGGATCGGTGTCAGTTGGACGCCAAGACAATTTCTTTAACTCTGTTGTACCCCTAAAACAATTGAACTATTTCAGCAACCTGACATGTTGCCAATATGTTGATGAAAGAGAAGACCATTAACACTTAACTCTAAAGTTATAATGATTTTACCAATGCGAGTCCTCCTTTAAAAAGAAACAGAACGATGCCCATATTGTGCTTCTCATCCTTTTCTTTCCAAAATTATAGCATTTTCTGTTCTGAAAGTGTTTGACAAAACATTTTCAAACCAGAGATTAAGTGGGCTGAGACGAAGCACTTCCTGCATCTGCCCAGAAGCCAAGTCCAATTCACTTTGGCCACAGATGCCATGATGCCTTGTGTTCTCTCATTAAAGAGGACCTGTCACCGCGGAAAACCCACTGAACAAATGTGCCCCCCCATAATACTCCCCCCCAGCCCCTTTCTCCCTAGCAGTTTTTTTTTTAAATTTATGTGCAGTAAATTGATTTAAAACGATCCGACTTCTTACCAAATGAGAGGTCGGATCGTGACTGCTGGCAGCACGACAGATACACGATCCGAACTCTTATTTGGTAAGAGGTCAGATCGTTTTAAATCAATTTACTGCACATAAATTTAAAAAAAAACTGCTAGGGAGAAAGGGGCTGGGGGGAGTATTATGGGGGGGCACATTTGGTCTGTGGGTTTTCCGCGGTGACAGGTCCTCTTTAAGTAATATATCAGCAAATCCAGTGAGATTACTACAAGTAAATCCAATGAACTCTGCACAGTGCATGTAGTGTATAGCCTGTGCTGTATGAGTACTAAGAGATAACAGGTTCTCTAGACTGTGCAGAAAATGCTGAGTACAAGGTGGTGGAGCAGAATGAGTTGCAGAGAGAGAGAATAAAAGTGCTGTAGAATAACAGACTGGGATGGAGTTACTGATAAGGAAAAGGGGAGATCTTGTACCTCACAAATCTTTGTAGGAAAAATTTGCATCCACAGCACGGAAAACACTGAAATATGCCACATACACAGAGAGCACGGTCACATGACCTCCTCCTCTGTGAGCAGCAGACCCCCCACTTCTCCCCCACCTTGTACTCTACAGTTGTTTACAGGATGGTCTCCAGGGCTTGTCAGCACAGAGATAATAGGAAAAGTTTTTCTATATCCCAAGAGATGATTTGTGAGAAAAAAAACTTTACAGTGTAAAAAATAGAAGTCTGCTACAGCAGTGAAGGGATACCAGGGAACAGAGTCCAGGGCTGTTACCCAATAATGTGTGAAGCTTTGTATTATTGAAACCATGTATGTAGCAAAGTAACCCAGAAGGTCAGCAAAGTAATGAAGGTCCAACTTACAGTTTGAAAAATGTGGTTCCCAACTGCAACAACAGCACATGGGGTAATCTGTGTTCATGTACGATCAGGACACCCTCCACAGTGCGCCTCATTCCAATCTTATCAAACTCTTCCCGCATTCGCTGGAATCGTGCAGCCACAGAGCTGTCCTTCTCATACAGGGGCTCCTTAGTACCAAATGTGTAGTTTGTCAGAGGATACCTGAAGAAAAGTGGGTCATAAGTATTTATTAACAAATGTAACATTTAATGAGACAAAGCTCATCTCCTATCCTCTGCCGCAATGTGAACGCAGCCTTATAGTCAAGAACTGCACTCACAATTCTGAGTTAGAATTTCACTGCTTGTTCAGTGTCTGCACAAATCTTACTTTTTTATGAATACGACAGTTATATTAGTAACAATAATTTTGAATGTATACATTTAATGCATTACTGTATTAAAGGAGTCAAAGATTGATTCTCCTTTTTCAGTGGGCTAAACACAAAGATGTGTGCTGCCATATTCCTTTTACCTACACAAAACTAAAACCATAGCATGTGGTTCCACACTCACAAGCCTCATTGAATAGGGATAACAATGTGCACACCCATCCGTGTTTGGGTTCCAGGCTGCTGATATTTGTTTGATGTTCCTGATGAGTATCGGTCAATCAATATTACCCATTAGAGGTTTGTACACAGGATCCCCATCACCCTTCCTTATGACAATCAATTAGTAAGGACTGTGTCTAGCACCGCAGTTCCCAGCAATGAAGTCCTATTCAATGAATGGGACCGAGCTGCAATGGCCGACCACTGCCAGCAGATCAGCCCTGTCTATGTGATGGTCTGTAATGCAGGTTGTGTGTGTCACACAGAGCACAATGTGTAGCCCCAGCAGTCCCCAGCTCACAGGTTTATGGTCCTCTCCAGGGTCAGGGGCTTGGTTTGCGGCAGGTACTTGTTCCCAAACTGGTTGACACCCCTCGGCCACCCGGTCTGCGAGCGATTAGGAGGAATGACCGACATCCTTCCGCTTTCCTCCGGGATCAGTCCTACACCTGTGCGATCTCCCCTTCACCGATTCCGGAGCAGTACGGAGCAGGACAACGGGTGCGCGGGGACGATCGCGTCACTTCCGGTTACGAGAGGAAGCGTCGTCATAGCGCTGCGACGCTTTTCGGGAGCATCATGGGAATAGTAGTCCTAGTGTATAGTGTAAAGGCTGGTGGGGGGAATGAGCGGAAAGCGGCGGCAGGCAGGAGAGAAGGATGGGGACAGTAAGAAGGGCAGGCGGCAGGTGAAGGCTGAGCTGTCCGCCGCTCTGGGGCTGCAGGCTGGGCGTGAGGAGGCCACGAGAGCCTGGGAGAAGAGGGAGGTTGCACAGTGCGGTGAGTGGGGACACGTGTGATCCACAGCTAATCTCTGTGCACTACACCTTGTACAGCAGTATCCGATACTTAAAGGGGAATTATTGATAGAACTGCGCAGCATGCTGCTCACTGGCCACACATGAGCTAGTCATTGGCTCACAGCACGTCCCTGTCCCTGTGTCTGCCTGTCATTGCTGTGAACAGGAGAAGTGAGGAATTGGTAAAGATGGATGTAGGTGTTTTTTGCAGCAGATTACTCTGCAATTTTAAGTGTAATTTGCGTCAGTACACAGCTCTGAGGCCAAACACTCTTCAGGGTTGTAGATTGTGGTCTAATCTTTGTGGTGGACTTTTATGTTGCTATAAGCCCCTTTAATCAGCTGTTATATGTGTGATATATAGAGCAAGAGAAGATGTATGCTTGATGACCATCTGCTCTCTCTTAGGCTCTGTGGTCTTGGATCCTGTCCCCTTCCAGCATTGCATTATTCATTCCTTCATTGAAAACTCTGAGTTTCTTGATGGGTTAAAGGAAGAATTGCTGGCCTTAAGCTTCCATGAAAAATCTAATGATCTGTACAAATTCCAGCAGGTACAACAAACCGCAAGTGTACACTATGTCTATAAGATGTTATGACGGAAAATTTTAGGGAACGGGTCAAGCTAGGCGCTTGAGAGACGTGCACATATGAGGCATATAGTGTTTCAGGGAGGTGTTGCAGAGTCTAGCCCCGAAAGTGGATGGGCATCCAGTGAGAGTATGAGAGCAATTGGAAAATTACAGGGTAAATTCAAAGAGACGCTACATTGTTCCAACAATGTCTTCTATATGGATGTAGTGCGTCTTTGAATTTACCCCGTAATTTTTCCAATTGCTCTCATGTCTATGAGCTGTGTAGAGCAGGTGAAACCCAGAATACAAAGTTGTATTTATCAGGGAATACTGCCACCACATGGCCATGTCTGATATTGCATATGGCCTTGAGGCTGCTGTAAAGTACAGGCAGTCCCCGGATTACATACAAGATAGGGTCTGTAGGTTTGTTCTTAAGTTGAATTTGTATGTAAGTCAGAACTGTATATTTTATCATTGTAGCTCCAGCCCAAACTTTTTTGGTCTCTGTGACAATTGGATTTTAAAAATGTTGGGTTATCATAAGAATCAATATTAACACTAAAGCTTCATTACAGACACATGTGATAACTGTTACAGCTGTTCATTGTAGCCTAGGACTAAAGGACAATAAATTACCAATATCCAGAGGTCATATGTAAGTCGAGTGTTCTTAAGTAGGGTACCGCCTGTATATTGCTAATTGTTTCTATAGTTTAGGCAAAAAGGATCAGCAAAAAGTAATTTGTTTTCTCATGAGATTTTTACGTGCTTACAAAGAAAATTGGTGATTTATTCCCTTTAACCATGGCATGTAAATTTTTGGCTGTCTGATTTAGGAGAGATTGAGAACCACTGGCCTTTCAAGGCCTTAAAGGGAACCGATCACCTTGATATGCATTCCAATAATTCTATTGAGGTTTCTGAATGGTTGAACTGTGCCCCTTCTCCTTGCCCTCTTCTCTGCATCACTGCCCACCCATTCTTCACCGCGGTGCGCCTGTAGTTCTGGAGCCGGCCTGCTTGTCCTTGGCCTCCTCCTCACGTGCACCACGCATCTGCCTGTAATGTGCACCAACTGCACAGTGTGCCGCTGTGATAAAGAGCTAATGGTGCTGCACATTGTCATCTATAAGAGGAATGACACAATGCAAAGTTTTAGAAAGATGTTCCCACATTAAAACCAACAGTTATTACACAGTATTGTTTTATTGGTTATTTTTGTTTTATAGTCTGAAGATCTGAAAAGCAGGAAGGAGCCACACATTAGTGCATTACGGTGAGATCACCATTTATTTCTTTAGCCTTAAAGGTTTTCCTACTACTCACACTCTTCCCACTCATCCACAGGAGGGAGCAAGTGTCCCCTGGGTGTATGACTGATTGGGTCCCCTTTTATCACAGTGGGGTCTATGATTTCCATCACTTCATTCACTTATATAGGAGTGACTTAAAGTGACTCTTACAGTGACCACCACTTCAATGATCCGACTCCCAGTCTCATGATTGCTAGGAGTCACATCAGTCAAACCTATAGTGATCAGGAACTTCTCGTTGTCCTGTGGATATGTGTGCTCAGTTAACAGACCCTGAAGAAGGACCAATTGGAATACAAAAAAAAAAAAACTGTGGTATCCACTTATAGGTAGGGATGAAGTTAAAAGTGTTAGATGTTAGCTTTGTGTGTAGATCGCTATATATTGTAGTTCAGTGATTTTCAACCTGTGTGCCGCGGCACACTAGTGTGCCGCGACACATGGTTGAGTGTGCCGCGGGGAGCCCCTGTGTAGCGCTGCCGCCGTGCCATCGTGTTTTGGCCCCCATACTCACCAACAAGGCCCGCGTCGGCGATCCGCCCATCTTCCGTAGCTCATGCACCGCGCGGCCCATGTCACGTGACTGACGCGACCTGACGTCAGGTCGCGTAAGTCACGTGACATGGGCCGCGCGGTGCAGGAGCTACGGAAGATGGGCGGATCGCCATTAGGAGAGAAGTTACGCGGAAGAAGACATCAAGGGTAAGTGTATAAGGAAGGAAGCTAGGGTCTTTTTTTTTTTTTATTAGTAAAGGGAGGCTGGGGCTTTTGATTAGTAAAGGGAGGCCGCTAGGGCCTTTTGATTAGTAAAGGGAGGCCGCTAGGGGGCTCTTGATTAGTAAAGGGAGGCCGCTAGGGGGCTCTTGATTAGTAAAGGGAGGCCGCTAGGGGGCTCTTGATTAGTAAAGGGAGGCCGCTAGGGGGCTCTTGATTAGTAAAGGGAGGCCGCTAGGGGGCTCTTGATTAGTAAAGGGAGGCCGCTAGGGGGCTCTTGATTAGTAAAGGGAGGCCGCTAGGGGGCTCTTGATTAGTAAAGGGAGGCCGCTAGGGGGCTCTTGATTAGTAAAGGGAGGCCGCTAGGGGGCTCTTGATTAGTAAAGGGAGGCCGCTAGGGGGCTCTTGATTAGTAAAGGGAGGCCGCTAGGGGGCTCTTGATTAGTAAAGGGAGGCCGCTAGGGGGCTCTTGATTAGTAAAGGGAGGCCGCTAGGGGGCTCTTGATTAGTAAAGGGAGGCCGCTAGGGGGCTCTTGATTAGTAAAGGGGGCCTTTTATGACTGTTTTAGTGTCATTTTGTGCTATTTTGGTTGGTGGTGTGCCTCAGGATTTTCTAAGTATAAAAAGTGTGACGCAGCTCAAAAAAGGTTGAAAATCACTGTTGTAGTTTATGATAAAATCGCTAAGTAAGTGCTATCCCCTCGTGTGCCACTGATGTAGCATATACAATTGTGGGTGGTCAGGTAGCATATATGAATGTGCTAAAAATGTCTATATCCATAGTGCCACCTGATCTATGTGTCTTTCATACATCATCCCCTTAAACCTATTTCACAATTTTTTCACTCTAGGCACGTCCTGTTTGTAGATTTTCGTCAATGGCTTTCAGAGGTGACACATGTGGAACTGGACACAACCGTCGACATATCATGTGCTCAGTACAACTACACAGGTAAGTGAAGGACACATCCAGTCAGTGCAATGGTGCATCTATCATCAGTCCATATAATTTTATTATTTAAATATCTTTTTAAAATATAGTAAATGTAATTTGTATAGTGTCGTTTGAGAAATAAACCGCACTGTCTAGGTCAGTGAGGGCATATCTGAAACCTTAAAACTATTTATTTTTGGCAAAGTGCTAAACCAGTAGTTACCAATATCATTGAAATTAGGAGGGGACATTTAGATTATCATTTTAGCTTCCCTCCATGGCCATGTGAACAGGAACAATTATGGTACTTGATCTAATGATTCAACAGTGTTGACATTTTCTCACTTTTCCTGCTGTCCCAGGATGTTCAGGAAGTGACGCTAAGTATGGCACCTTCTGGGGCTGCAGGAGGAGTCCTTGAGTACTGACTGCTGAATCTGTGATGTGTCCGCAGAGAGGGCGCTAATTTACACCTCTCACAGCCGTTCCATAGGTTCGCCACCACTGGCCTCGACAATCTGCTTTAAATGGCACTTAAAAGTGTCTAAAATGCCAAGTGACGTGTTTATCAAAGGCCTTGTATAGTTACATGGCTTTGGAGAAATAGGCATTTCCTGACTTGCAATGATTATGGCACAATTTTCTGGCATAAATAAAACCAACAAATAGATGCTGCAGAGTTAATTCTGCTTCAGATCTACCACAAATTGGTGATGGGCGTCTATGGGGACGTATGTGAATATCCAACAGCACAACGGCTGTTTGAATGAGGCCTTACTTTTAGATAATGTGCCACAGAGTGCTCCAGATTATTGCACTGCACTGCTCGATAAGTGTGCACCTTTAACATACACAACACAATTCTGTCAAGTCACAATAATAAATGTGGTGCAAAGTCTGAATCGGCACAGGAAATGAAATTTTGTCGTGCAGCCACACCACATAATTGGCGCAAACAAATCTTATATATGTACAAGCTCCTTTTCAGTGCACAAGCAGTCAGAAACGTGGCGAAAACACTTTAATAAATGTGGGCCATTGTCTCTCATTTTTAGATACTCTGCTGTGCCATGATGATGAACTGGAAGGGAGAAGATTTGCCTTTATCTTGTATCTGGTTCCTGACTGGTGTGAGGCAGATGGAGGAACTCTTGACTTGTACAGCACAGATGGTACTATATGTCTTTCCTTCCTGTCAGATCTTCAAGACATGTATCTGTTATGTCACCTCTTCATAAGACCCCTAGGCCACGTTCAACGAACAGAAGATCTGCTTCATTTTAAAGTTATGTCTTATCGCATTTTTTTCCTTCATTGAAATGGATTGTTTCATCAGACACTTAACCACTATTCTTGATTCTATGATGTAAATGTTAGGTTTATGGTCCTCTAAAGGATCCCTATGAATAGTGCTCATGTGTGACTAGCACTCGATTTAGTTGCATAGGGATGCTGGAAAATGCAGTCTCAGCAGCCCTATGTAAGTGAATAGAGTATCAGCTACACATGAGCACTGAGGCTTCATTCAAAGGGACTTCCAGCTGGGGCTTCTCCTAACCTGATGGAAGTGGGTCCTATTGATCAGACTTCATGTGATCTGACACTACTCTATGGGTAGGGGATATGTTTTTGTGGTAGATTTCCTTTTAATGTGTTGTCCTATCACCAAATCAAGGATTGTAAACCAAGCACACTGACATATTGGTCTGTGCCCCCTCTTGCAGGATGTGCTTTTCTTTTAGCTTCTTATGCCCTTGTTTTTTAAGAAAAAAGGGCTTTAAAATTATGCATGGAACCCATGAGGCTCATTTGCATAATCTAAAATCCCCTTTTATTTAAAATCTACGGCATAAATAGCTAAAAGAACAGCAGATTCTGCCAGAAGAGGCGCATCTTTTAAGATGGATATATATGCTGAATGCAAAAAAGTGTCATCATAAAAATACATTACTAATAGTGACTATTTCATCGAATTCCTAACTCGATGTGCTAGAAACCCTTTTAAGGGCCAGTTTCTAAGTCAGTAAAGCGAAGGGCAACTGAATTGTTGTTCCCTGTGGTCTGCCTAGGCTAAAGCCTAAAGACAGCGGATCCACTTCAAATTGTCTAAAGAAAGGGTCTTGGAGTTGTTGCATAGGGTGTACAGGAGTTTGGAGGAGCGGAATGCCATGGTGCACATCATATTTTTTGATCTAACAAGTGCGTTCAACGCCATACAGCCATACATTTTATGTAAGAGATTAATGGACATTCATGTGAGTCAGGGTATGGTGAGGCTTAGGTCTGTACTTTCAGATCAGTTGATGAGCAGAGTTGGGGCCCCTCAGGGCACTGTTTTAACCCCTTTCCTTGTCAGTATTTATACTGCTGATATACGACATAATGACCATTGTCTCTTGCAGAAGTTTTCCAACGACACGGTTGTTGTCAGTTGTATACCAAAAGATAATGAACTGGAGTATAGGGAAACTCTGGCCAGATATGTGAGTTGGTGTTTGAGAAATGGGCTTTTGTTAAATATAGATAAAACAAAGGAAATAATTATTGATTGTAGAAAATCGTGGGTTGTGTAAAAATGCCAATGATAATTAACGGCACAATGGTGCAGGTGGCTCGTGAGTACAAGTATTTGGGGGTCAGTGTTGGCCAGAGATTGGACTGGCAGCGGCATATAAATTAACAGAAAAAGAAGGGAAATAGCAGGGCGTTTATGAGAGTAGCTCTTTATTACATAATTTTTACCAGTCAGGCTGAATAAGCTAATCGGGAGGGCAAGTTCTGTAGTTGAGCAGGAATTGGATGATTGTTGTGATGTGTTAGAAAAGAGTGTTGGCCATGTTCAGGAAAATTACTGAGAATTTGGAAAATCCAAATTATTATAAAAAAAATCCACAAACATGCAACTTGTCGATGCTAAATACAAAATTATGATATCAAGCAAATGCTTACCTGTGGGAGAAAATAAAGTGCTTGCAAATGTACATCCAGTCACTCCAAATAATTCCATGCACTCCTGTGTTAAGCTGTAGGGGTTTATGGAAAGACTACCTGTGTAGTAGATACTTCCCAAAAAGTATTGTTCAGTAACCTCCATCATAAAGAATGTATTTATGAGTACTAATATATTCTCTGGCTATTTCTTCTTCAGACCGAACACAACCTGGATCTATTGTGAAGTCTCTTGTCCCATCTTGGAATACATTGGTTTTCTTCGAGGTCTCTCCAATCTCTTTCCATCAGGTATTTGATGCAGGCTGTTACAACAATATTACAATTAGCTACTAATTTTTTGTAATCTATTGTGATTGTTTCACATCCGACAACAGGGGAACCTTAGACAGATTCTAAAACTCCTATTATTCTACATTGTTAAACCAACACAAAACTCCTGTGGTCCTGATCTATATTGCTCCATCTATTGTCCATTCTCTCATATTGAGGGAATTTTTCCAGCAGGTTAACATATTTTCCAAATTTTATTATACATGTGCTATTTGTTACAAGCATGTTACCTGAAATGACAGCATTTTATATCAAAATATAGCATATTGTAGGAGGATTTTTTTGCCATTTTTCACACAGGCTTTTCTAGAAGACATGAACATACATGTAATGAAATGGTAAACACCACAAAAATGCTTATTATCACTTTTAATTTCCAATGAAAAGCATTTATCAGCATATCGGCTGTCATTGTATGTCCTGTGCAATGTATGCAACCTGACCTCCATCCAATAAACCCAGGGACTAGTTTCATGCTAGTTTGACTGTTGCAGGTTTCAGAAGTGTTATCTGAGGATAAATGTCGCCTTTCAGTCAGTGGCTGGTTTCATGGATCCTCACTGGAGCGCCCTCCACGTTACCTGGACCCTCCACCTATCCGTAACCCCCACTTACCACGTGATGTATGATCAGAATATTTTTCCAGAAAGTTTTTGAGTTTACATATTATGTTGATTTTTTATTTATTTTTTTTCCCACTACTTTTCCACAGCATGAAATCCTATATGAGTGGATAAATCCAGTATACCTATCATTTGAGTATCAATCACAGATACAGGAAGAATTTGAAGACTCATCTGAAATTCTTCTGAAAGATTTCCTGAAGGTTTGTCTGATGACTGGTTATTGAGGGGTTAAGTAGGAAGTAAAGGAGAGGCTTTTGTAATTGACTGTGTAGAAAAAAAGTTCATTTCTGGTTTGCAGGAGGAGAAGTTCAGTGCCATTTGTGAAGCTTTGGAGACTCATAACATAAACTGGGAGCTGCTAGGTCCACCCAACCGAAGGTGAAAAATCTGGATTGTTGGAATCTGTTTATTTCCCCGTTTTGTAGTCCACTTACATTTTCGCTGTACAATAGATGTTATAAGAGGGCAAATGGAGAGTTACCTGAAGTGTTATCCGCTTGCATGGATCTCCTGCGTTCTGAGGCCTTTTTCCTGTTGCTCTCCAACCTCACTGGTCTGAAGCTGCATTTCTTGGCTCCAGACAATGACGATTCTGATGAAGGAGAAAGTTCCTCCAAAGACAATTCAAGGCCTTCTGCACAAGGAGTGGAGCAGGGGGCTTCTTCTGCTCAGTTGGAAGGTGAGTAGAGGAGCTACTTGTCTTTCGAGGCCTGTATTTTCATACAAACCCACTGCTACAGTATACACAACTACCTGAGCTCTGTAGCTACTCCATCTTTTATCTCCATCTCCATACGTCAGAGCCACATAATATCAGTTGAATATCCCTGCTATTACCCTCTCCCCTCTACATCTAGACAAAAATCGTCCCTGAGCGTGTCTAGTTGGTACAGGTTTGAATGTATTTTTAATCTATAACTTGGCTTGTGCCTGTGTCATTTGAACTCTATTAGAATGGGATTTTAGCCTCTGGATATATACTGATGGTTGACAAGAAAGGGATCATAAACACACATTTTATTGGTACAATTCTATCTGGAAAGAAGTTTCTAATCTATCCAATGGCAGTGTGTGCATGTATATAGTTGTCCCTATGTTACAGGTGACAAAGTCCCCACGTGCACTGGAGACCTGAGATTGTGGGAGCATGGACACTATACAATGATACACGACAATGATCCTGAGCGCCAGGAGTTTGCTCTAGACCTTTTCTTGTTCTGTGGATGTGAAGGTCAGTATATTCAGACACTTATGGCATTATGACAATGGCTAAATTTAATTGTTTCTACTTTCCTCCAAAATACAATATTTTGATTACTGCAAAAAGTTTTCAGCATAACATATCATTGGACTGGTCTCTGAGCGTGGTCAGCGTGTGGATAGATAACTGCCTGCTGTTTGGAGGGAGCTTATATTTACCTTTCTCTTTTCTGCTCCAGAATGGGAAACAGAATATGGGGGATTCACTTCTTATATCGCTAAGGAGGAAGATGAGGAGGTAATTATGGAAGCTTACTGGGGAATTTATTTATATTTTATATAAGTCTTGTTCTGTATTACCTGTGCAGGTTATACTATCTACTTTGAATGTATATAGATGAAATATGGGCAATTGCAGGTTGGCTCCATTGATATTTGGATAAATCTTTTGAGCAGCAAATCTGCATACAGCCACTGCATCTGCATAAAGGACAAAAGTCTAATCCAGTGCTGTTGTCCATAATAAACAATTGTTTATTTGGAAAAAGTTGAAATTTCCTGGCTTTTCACCAGAAAATATATAAATTTTTCATAATTTGTACATCAGAAAACGAGCAGGGCTGGTTTAACCATAGGGCAAAAGATGCAGATGGTTTAGGGCCCTGAAAGTATCCAATGTGTCGGCTTTGTATATCTACTCCTATCCTGCATATGGTCACAGCACAGTACTGTACTACTGCTCTTATTCTGCATATATGGAAGCAACAAAGTATTACAATTCCTATACTGCATATATCAGGGGTCCCCAAACTTTTTACACAGGGGGCCGTCACTGTCCTTCTCAGACCATTGGAGGGCCAGACTAAAGTGTAAAAATAAATGGCGGTACATGTGACTGCATCCTTAATTTACTGGGGGCCCCCCTCAATTAATTATTTAATATACTGCACCGCCTTGTGAACTGTTTTATATATATATATATATTGGCCCAATTAATTAATTGGGTCAATTAATTGTTAAATATTCTGGAACCCCTCTCCATTAATTATTGAATATGCTGCCCCCCCCATTAATTATAAGACTGCCCCTCATAATTATTTCCTATGCTGCCCCTGCACTATTAATTATTTCCTGTGCTGCCCATCCATCATTAATTCATGATGGGGGCATTATAGGAATTAATTATGTCATATATTGGGCCCTCTGCCCCAATCTTTTTACTGGCATTTTTTTTAAAAAAACAACAAAAAAGAAAAACCTTGTACTCCCCCCAGTCTCCTGCCGCGCGTCTTCTATTTTCGTGCCGCAGCCAGGAAGGAAGGGGTGTGCGGCCGCAAGATGACATTGTCACGTGGCTGCGCGGCCTAGTTCGTGGAGCGATGTGCACCGGCCACATCGCTCCAGTAATCCTGCTAGAGCGGCTGTTGTCGAACACAGTGGGGGCCCGGGCCCAAGCGACAGGGGCTGGATAGAAACAGGCCGCATGTGGCCTGCAGGCCGTAGTTTGGGGACCCCTGGTATATGGTTTTAAGGTATTAAAATTAGTTTCACATGGGATCAGGCACCTTGTGGTATGTATGAGACATAGCCTTACAAAATACTTGACACTTTACTGTTTATTTACCTTGCTTGATGTAGGTATATTCCAAGTGGTGGTGTTCTGTAAAACTGGTATAAGTGTTGGCATGGCCTTGACTATATTCTGCCATGCAGCCAACAAGACTTGCTACATGGAATTCCATATTTACCTAGCAGTGTGTACTATGTTCTCTCCCTCTCATGTCAATTATTTTCGCCCTGACTACCATCTTATCTTACTACTAAGCCCTTGTCTATTTGCAGCTCCTTACAGTGTACCCAGAGAACAACTGCCTGGCCTTGGTGTACAGAGACAAAGAAACAATGCGATTTGTGAAACATATAAACCACAGGAGTCTACAGAGAGCCAACAATCACACCAACTGCAGAGGATTCTGGGACTTTGCATTTGTGTACTATGAATGATCACAACTTAAACAGCAAGTGCTGCAGCCAAGAGTGCACCAGCCATGAGGCGAGTAAAAGGACACCTGTCATCAGGTTTCTGTCACCACTACCTGTTGCCTTTATCACATCACAGCCTTTATCTAGTCAATTTATACATTAATCATTGTAAAAATCATCTTTATTATGTAAATGAGGCTGGTCACATGGAGAGAGAGAGAAAGTGATGGCAGCCCTGTTCACCCTCCCCTCTCCTCCCCCTGCTCATGTCTGTGTGTAATGTATAGTAAAGAATTGATAGTGCATCCGGGGCACAGTCACCTCTTTACACCCAATTTCAGCATGGGTGTGAGACTCTCCATGAAGAACTAGCCTACAAAATAAAATATATTAATATTGAAGGGGGTGGGGGTGTTGTTTGCCTCAGGGAGTAGAGTTTCAGTTCACTCCTGGCTGCAGCACAATGTTTTGTACTGTCTCTTCTCCATGTGAATATAAAATCTAGGTTCTCTTGATGAAATCTTGTGTATTATTTAATGTTTATAGAAAGAAAGTGGGTTTTGAAAATACCATTATGAAAGGTGTGTATCCTGGTGAAAACGAACACTGCGCAATTGAAGATGGAAATTCTTTTTTTCAATAGAAACTTTTTTTTTTTTTTTTAAACCTTTCATTGAATAACATACAGACCTTTTATGAGAAAAATATATACAAGGACATGTACTAATACATGGTCTTTTGTTGTGCAGGGGCACAAAGTTATGCTTGGCATTTTCCCTTGTGCTGCTGGCAGGGTCCATTGCCAGTAAACTTCTAATGTGACAGTTTTGCAGAAGAGAAGAATTGGGCCCTTTTTCTAAGTGATACATACAAGAATGCTACAGCAGTTATTCCTACTGTTCTAATAAAGTGTATATGTGCCTTATACAGGTAACCAAATTGTGCAAAGTGAGAGAAATGCCATAAGTAATACAAATTCATATACTTTATTAAAAATTGTTAAATCAATATAATAAAATTGCTTAGGGGCCAGACAAGAACTCCTGAGAAAGGTTTTTCATACTCAAACATGGATTTTATAAGGTTTCAATAGGTTTTTATACAAAGTTTTTTAAAATCTATTCTTCAACATTTTGCCATATTCTGACACCAATAACTTTTTCATACTATGGTGTACAGAGCTGTGTAAAGTGTCATTTTTTTTTTCGGAATGAGCCAAAATGTTAATTTCCGCCATATTGGGGAAATGTAACTTTTTGACAATTTTTTTTTTTTTTAATACACTTTTTGTCTGTCTGCTGCACAATGGCAAAACATGACAATTTGGGCTCATTCTTCTGTTCACAGACAGGAATAATAATTTTTTAAATTAAGTTTCAATAGCAGGTGTTAGCCATTGGTGTGTGCTTCAATATTAATATGCATTAAACACTCGGTCTGCACAAAGAGGGCTCAGCCCGTGAGATCTCTCATACTTCCACCCACTAATGTACTGGCATTGGTGTAGGTGATGCCATCGTCCACCTTCTACATCAAACTCTCTCACATGGAGAAACCGGGGAACACTGAGAATAATGTTCTTTGATTTCTTCAGTGCTTTCAATACCATACAGCCAGGGTTACTAAGGGACAAACTGGATCTGGCTGGAGTGGACCACCATCTCTTTAGTTGGATCCTAGACTACCTCACAAACCGACCTCAGTATGTGAGAGCCCAGGACTGTGTGTCAGACACTGTACTGGTGCAACTCGAGGTACAGTTCTGGCTCCCTTCCTATTCACATTGTACACAGCAAACTACCTCCAGAAGTTCTCTGATGACTCTGCTTTAGCAGGCCTCATTACGGGCGAGAACGACGGAGTACAAAGAACTGATCCAGAAATTTGTGGTCTGGTGCCAGCAAAACCACCTTAGGATTAATGCTGGGAAGACCAAGGAGCTGGTGGTGGACTTCCGTAAGCACAGTCCTCCTTCATTGGACATCAAGGCAGTGAAGTACTTGGGTCTCCTCCTTAACAATAAACTGAGTGGGCAGAGAACATAAATGCACTTCATAGGAAGGGTCAGAGCAGGCTCTACCTGCTGAGGAGTCTGAGAGCATTCGGAGAGCATTCGGAGTGTAGGAGGCACTTCTTAAGACCTTCTTCAATGCTGTAGTGGCATCTGCCATCTTCTTTGGTGTAGTCTGTTGGGGAAGCAGCATCTCTGCTAAGTATAAGAGCAAACTGGACAAACTGATAGGAAAGCCAGCTCTGACCTAGGGGTCTTTTTCCACAGTGCAGGTGGTAACTGACAGGAGGACACTGTTTAAGGCACCTTCAGTGACCTATTGCTTCACCCCAAATGTGAGAGGGAACGTTATCGTAAATCATTCCTCCCTGATGTGATCAGGCTGCTCAACAAACAAGAAGTACAGAGGTAACCTGTGCTCAGCACCTAACCAGTCCCTGCAGGTCCCATCCACAGACTGATCACATATCTACCAAACTGCCGATCATTGCTCTGTCTTCTTTTTGTCCCATTGTTCTTTTTGTTCATTTATCCGTAATATTATTGTTCTACCGTGACTCTGAATTTCCCCACTGTCGGACTAACAATGGATTATTTTAATAAATTACAGCTTTTTGGGGCAAAGGGTTCACATAATTACCTTATGTTAATGTGTTGCCTTTATGTACTGTCTTGTGGCCTGAGCAATTTTTTTTTTTTTAATCTAAGTTTAGGCCCCGTCCTGTACAAGGACATTGTGTGCCGTACCTCTGCACTCCCCGTCCTGTACAAGGACATTGTGTGCCGTACCTCTGCACTCCCCGTCCTGTACAAGGACATTGTGTGCCGTATCTCTGGACTCCCCGTCCGGTACAAGGACATTGTGTGCCGTACCTCTGCACTTCCCGTCCTGTACAAGGACATTGTGTGCCGGACCTCTGCACTCCCCGTCCTGTACAAGGACATTGTGTGCCGTACCTCTGCACTCCCCGTCCTGTACAAGGACATTGTGTGCCGTACCTCTGCACTCCCCGTCCTGTACAAGGACATTGTGTGCCGTATCTCTGGACTCCCCGTCCTGTACAAGGACATTGTGTGCCGTACCTCTGCACTCCCCGTCCTGTACAAGGACATTGTGTGCCGTATCTCTGGACTCCCCGTCCGGTACAAGGACATTGTGTGCCGTACCTCTGCACTCCCCGTCCGGCACAAGGACACTGTGTGCCGTACCGCTGCACTCCCTGTCCTGTACAAGGACATTGTGTGCCGTACCTCTGCACTCCCCGTCCGGCACAAGGACATTGTGTGCCGTACCTCTGCACTCCCCGTCCTGTACAAGGACATTGTGTGCCGTATCTCTGGACTCCCCGTCCGGTACAAGGACATTGTGTGCCGTACCTCTGCACTTCCCGTCCTGTACAAGGACATTGTGTGCCGGACCTCTGCACTCCCCGTCCTGTACAAGGACATTGTGTGCCGTACCTCTGCACTCCCCGTCCTGTACAAGGACATTGTGTGCCGTACCTCTGCACTCCCCGTCCTGTACAAGGACATTGTGTGCCGTATCTCTGGACTCCCCGTCCTGTACAAGGACATTGTGTGCCGTACCTCTGCACTCCCCGTCCTGTACAAGGACATTGTGTGCCGTATCTCTGGACTCCCCGTCCGGTACAAGGACATTGTGTGCCGTACCTCTGCACTCCCCGTCCGGCACAAGGACACTGTGTGCCGTACCGCTGCACTCCCTGTCCTGTACAAGGACATTGTGTGCCGTACCGCTGCACTTCCCGTCCTGTACAAGGACATTGTGTGCCGTACCTCTGCACTTCCCGTCCTGTACAAGGACATTGTGTGCCGGACCTCTGCACTCCCCGTCCTGTACAAGGACATTGTGTGCCGTACCTCTGCACTCCCCGTCCTGTACAAGGACATTGTGTGCCGTATCTCTGGACTCCCCGTCCGGTACAAGGACATTGTGTGCCGTATCTCTGGACTCCCCGTCCGGTACAAGGACATTGTGTGCCGTACCTCTGCACTCCCCGTCCGGCACAAGGACACTGTGTGCCGTACCGCTGCACTCCCTGTCCTGTACAAGGACATTGTGTGCCGTACCTCTGCACTCCCCGTCCTGTACAAGGACATTGTGTGCCGTACCTCTGCACTTCCCGTCCTGTACAAGGACATTGTGTGCCGGACCTCTGCACTCCCCGTCCTGTACAAGGACATTGTGTGCCGGACCTCTGCACTCCCCCTCCGGCACAAGGACACTGTATGCCGTACCTTTGCACTCCCCGTCCTGTACAAGGACAGTGTGTGCCGTACCTCTGCACTCCCCGTCCTGTACAAGGACATTGTGTGCCGTACCTCTGCACTCCCCGTCCGGCACAAGGACACTGTGTGCCGTACCGCTGCACTCCCCGTCCTGTACAAGGACATTGTGTGCCGTACCTCTGCACTCCCCGTCCGGCACAAGGACACTGTGTGCCGTACCGCTGCACTCCCCGTCCTGTACAAGGACATTGTGTGCCGTACCTCTGCACTCCCCGTCCGGCACAAGGACACTGTGTGCCGTACCGCTGCACTCCCCGTCCTGTACAAGGACATTGTGTGCCGTACCTCTGCACTCCCCGTCCGGCACAAGGACACTGTGTGCCGTACCTCTGCACTCCCCGTCCGGCACAAGGACACTGTGTGCCGTACCTCTGCACTCCCCGTCCGGCACAAGGACATTGTGTGCCGTACCTCTGCACTCCCCGTCCTGTACAAGGACATTGTGTGCCGGACCTCTGCACTCCCCCTCCGGCACAAGGACACTGTATGCCGTACCTTTGCACTCCCCGTCCTGTACAAGGACATTGTGTGCCGTACCTCTGCACTCCCCGTCCTGTACAAGGACATTGTGTGCCATTCCTCTGCACTCCCCGTCCGGCACAAGGACACTGTGTGCCGTACCGCTGCACTCCCCGTCCTGTACAAGGACATTGTGTGCCGTACCTCTGCACTCCCCATCTGGCACAAGGACACTGTGTGCCGTACCGCTGCACTCCCCGTCCTGTACAAGGACATTGTGTGCCGTACCTCTGCACTCCCCGTCCTGTACAAGGACATTGTGTGCAACTTCGAGTCTCAGGGCAAAATGAAGAATTACACCTCTGTAACTGGGTTATAATGCTGCCGAAAATGTGACAAATTTTGTATGGAGAGTGTCTCAGGAGCAACAAAAATGTGCAAATGAAATGTAAAATGATTGTACAGGAACATACTACAGCATCACTGCATCGTTTGTACAATCTCTCCAACAGTTTTTGTGTTGTAATGCCAAAAGCATGTAATGTTTCTGTGTCTAGCTATGGAAGCCCGACCATTGCACAACTTCATCTTTGGTTGTATCTGTCCTAGGAATATCGGTAAAGATACCGGAACCAGACTTTAACAAGAGAGTCTCTGTCGTTCTGACCCTAGAAAGGTGCAGATGGCATATGGTAGATGCTATGTAACCATACCTTTGTGTGTGGTGTTTCTGCAGCAGGACTGTGAAAAATGCATTTATATTTCAGGATTGTAGCCGGACTTGGAAACATGGGTGGCAGTCCTGCATGAGAACACAGCACAGTCCCTGTCCTCTGGGTAAGAACAGTGAAACAGTGGAATGTAGGGATCTAAGAACGCAGCACTGTGATCAGTGATCCAAGTCCAGCTACAATCCTGGCATTGAAAAACATTTTTCAAAGTCCTGCTAACAACATACATAAATGAATGGTTACAAAGATATCCAAGACCAATACCTAACATTGGCTTTCACCTTCCAAGGTCAAAACTGCAGACTAATATTGTACTGATGACAAAAGCACATTTTAACATTTACCAGTCATTAAAACATTAAGTTAATCATTTCGGTAGTGCAGTTTGGACGTGTTGGGGACAGGTTCTGAATACTGTGGAAATTAATTCAGCACCTTCCCTGTTCATTCTTAGTGTTTTTGCAAATAAACTGATGATCTCTTATCTCCTGTTCATCTTTTATATTATTTCGGTAAAATTAAAGGGAAGCTCCTGAAGGGAACAGGAATTATATCTATAAACTGGAATATGTCTTTACAAGTAGTTTTAATCTTCCTTAAGTTGCTGGGTTCTCTGATCAAAAGAAAAATGAAGCAAATACAAGTATCTAAAAAGTTTTAATGCACAATATAGAACTATAAAAAAAAAGCTATAAATATTCCAAAAAATAAATATAGTATCCACTAAAGTTCTGTAGAACCCCGATGAATGATTGTCTAGTGCACAGATGTAGCCATGTAAAGGGAACCTATATGGCAAATGTGGGCACTAAACCAACAGCGTGTCTGCCCCAGTAATACTTACAGATTGTGTTATATTCAATGAAGCAGTACATTTTGGATCCTCTGCACATGGGCCCAATGTTCAGCAATGTGTCCTGTACTGAAGAAATGTGCAGGCACTGGGCAAATCATCTTAGCATACAAGGGACAATAACCCACTAGTCCACGAGAAAATGCTGAGGACCAGTGTCTGACATTTCCTGACAGGCTCCCTTTAAATGAGCAGTGTTGAAAAAAAGTTATACTTAGTGCAGGGCCATAAGGGCCAGTGCATGCATTCAACAAACAATAAAGACCTGTCAATCACTGCCCCTCTTGGCCTGCATTAGATATAACACATTCTAGAATGCTTCTTTAATTAGAACAATCCACAAAACACAAATAACACAAGAACCTTCCTTTATCCAGGATCCTGACTCCATCCTATTCATCTTCTACTGCCTGAAGGAAACAGATACTCCCAAGTAATCCTGTAATCCTTCAGCAAGGCTTCATATGTCAGAATTAAAAGCTTGTAAATAGACCGCTCACAGTCCTTTGGTTTTCATGTCTACTGTATCACAGCCGTCTCAAGTCCTAAGAGGCTTGGCTAGGATGGAGTAGCTCCCACACGCATGATTCTGAACAAGGCATTGATGTTATTGCTCCGGATTGCGTCCCGGCAAGCAGTGATCACCTGAGCTTTAGGTTTGCCAACTAGAAAAAAAAAAATAGTTGTGGGAATGTGCTTAAGTGATAATCATAATGTCTGGCAACTTTGTTTTTTTTTTTTCTTAGTAAAAGCCATATGGAGTGTTCAGTGTGTACAGCACACTGGTAAAGTAAATTGGTAAAGCCATACACAGCCAGCCACCTGCCAGGGATCACACATCCATCACCTATCCTAGCATAGCTACTTAGTCAAAGAAGAGGGTTTTCTTCCTACAGACATTAAGCTAAAACTTGCTTAACACATCATTTAAAATCTTTTGCTTTTGCCCACCTTCAAGCCTTTGATACAATGATACAAGAAATAAAAGGGTTTTTTTTACCACTGAGACAAGCAGACAATGCTACCCTCAGCTCAAAATTGTATATGTGGTTAAGCTGTTACAAACACGTTCTGGTACCTACCTTGCATTATATTTGAAACTAGGTTGCATTCATGTGCTATCATGAGGACTTTCACTCACAAGCCGTCACAAACGAGTTATCCAGCACAGTAATATTCTATTTCCTGGATGACAAATTACTAATGGCTTTTGGGCCAAAATCCTCATGACAGGTTCCCATAGTGGTATGAGAGGCTGCTGGACACTAACCTTCTCAGAGCACATTAGAAAGATGACAACTAAATATTAAAACTATGTAAATAGATCCCTTTCAAGATTGCCCAACATAAAGCTTTACTTTTCCAGTTACCACCCACATACCTCGCAAACGTCCGGCTCGCTGAATCGCCTGATTTACACATTTGAGATTGTTCAGTAATTCTGTATGGTTGTTACAACGAATTTTATAGCGATTGATGAGGTCCTTATTTAGGTCATAGAGTTCAGTGTAACGTTTTTTCATGTTCTTCCTGTATGATCAAAAGAAGATTTTAGTGGTCTTCAAAAAGGCATAACGGTTTCAAACAGTTTTAGGCCAGTTTCAAGGTGTTGACTAGGAATAATAAAAATTAAAATAGGGATATAGGGGCTGTAAAAGCAACAAACCACTTACACTCTCCTCTCTTTGTACTCCTGTTCAGCGCACTGCTGGGCTCTGTATACAGAGATTGTCAGGATTTTATATGCCATACTTTGTTTGGTTTTATGTCTTTTAACACTATGGGGCAGATTTACTTTCTCTGCGGTGGATTCGGGTCCGGCCGGGATTCACTAAGGTAGTTCCTCCGCAGTCCACCAGGTGGCGCTGCTGCGCTGAAGTTCCCCGGAGGCGCGCTGGAATGCCCTGAAATTCACCGGCCTATACCTGGTGAAGGTAAGTGTAATTTTCGCGACACATTTTTTTTTCTTAAATGCGGGGGTTTTTCCGAATCCGTCGGGTTTTCGTTCGGCCACGCCCCCGATTTCCGTCACGTGCATGGCAGCGCTGATGCGCCACAATCCGATCGCGTGCGCCAAAATCCCGGGGCAATTCAGGTACAATCGCCGCAAATCGGAAATATTCTGGTAACACGTCGGGAAAACTTAGTAAATGACAATAAATGTATTATTTTAATCGAACTTGACTACATTGGAATTATGTCAGTGGATCACTTCTGCTGACTCTCAATACCGGTGGTTAGCGCCCTTAAAGTTTAGCAGACAACTTTTTGTCTTTATATGCTGAACCATATTAATCTATGATTACACTGTGAGGCAACAGTCCTGAGGTGAGGCAGTGACTTACAACACTATAAATGACTAAGATGGTGTGTGTCTAGGGCCCCAATGTATTTGTTTAGGCCAGGAAGCCAACCTTGTAAGGATTGACTGGGAATTAAAACAAATCCTTTATAATTCACGAGATCTGTTCAAAATAGCGCTGCTGAGCTTCATTGCTGTCTCTGCTGTATTTTCTATTCCAAGACTACACAGCAAAAGCACGGCCTGATTCAATGAATGATGATGCTCCAGTGGTCACAGGCAGGGCCGGATTAAGGTTGGTGGGGGCTCCTGGGCGCAAAAAGTGCCCCCACTGAATGTAGTCCAGACAGGGAACAGCAATCGCTATGTACGCCCAGCGCCCAGTAATCACTATATACAGCTCCCAGTAATCGCTGTACACAGCTCCCCCAGAAATCACTATATACCGCCCCACCAGAAATAACAGTATACAGCCCCCCAGCAGTCTCTGTATACAGCCCCCCAATCACTATATACAGCTCCCACAGCAACCACTATATATAGCCCCCTATAATAACTGTATACACCCACATAATAACTATATACAGTCCCCTATAACTAACTATATACAACCCCCCCTATAATAACTAACTATATACAGTCCTAGGTAAAACAATAAAATTGTACTCACGTATCTCCGATGCGCGACGTCCTCATCTTCCCTCGCGGTGTCAGTCGGAGGTATACCAAGATGGCAGCGCCGGACATCACGGCGCTTTGATGTCACACACCGCACCAGGAAGTCATTTACCCATGAGGCAGTGACAAAACAAGAGGGGTCTGCCTCCCCCTACCCAGCATCTTTCTGCTTGCCATCCATCTATTTTCAATTGAGTATATATTTTTTATACATCTATTTACATCATCTCTCATTGTGTTATTACATGGTTGATCACATATGCATATTGGCTACACTGGAGGGCTCTGTTGTTCTGAACATTTTTCTTGCTGTTGATTTGATGGTTTGGCTAGGATTTGTTACAATATCATAATAATTCATTGTGGCAGGGAATGGGGAGTTTACATGTGGGACATTGCCTTGTACCCTTCTTTGTCCCCCTCTAGGTGCTTATGGGTGTGCACCTTTTTAAAGGTTTTTATAGTTTGCGTTGTTGTATTGTATGTACTTCATGATTTAATACATTTTCATATTCGTCATTTTTGTGCATCACTCCTTCTTATGAAGTTTTGGACACACCGCGCCACCAGCAGCAGGGAGCCACCATCTTTGTATACCTCCGACGATCGTCTATGGCAGAGCAGAGAACTTATAGTTCCCTCGCTCTGCCATAGAATGAAGTCGGAGCACATCTGCAGGACACAGCCCGGACCCAAATACAATCGCCCACATTTGGTGGGGGCCCAGTTAAGGGCAAAGTGGTGGGCCCCCCCTATAATCCAGCCCTGGTCACAGAACACAATTAAAGGGGTTTTCTGGGCCAAAACTATTAATGACCTATACCGATATCAAGAGTACTTGGAAACAGCTGGAAGAAAGGAAAGAGCTGCAAAGGAAGGAAAGATTTGGAAAAAGATGGTTCCATCCTTTGTCTTGCAGTACTTCAGACAGTCAGAATAGTCTGCACCTAGCTCCGTCTTGCGAGTAGGTGAGGTGCAAGCACTGCTTAATGGCATGGCCCGGCTTTGGATAACGTTTTGGCTTCAACTTTAACTTGGTTCTTCGAATTACATAGTCTGCTGTAGTTCCTGGGCAGGGAAAGATATTAAAGTTGCTCTCTAGCACATTCAAAGGTTTTAACAGTGAGAAGGACTGATCCAGTATGTCGCTTACAAACAACTCATACTATGAGAACTTTTAGAGTTTTACTCCCAGTAACAGTTTACTAAAGGCTACACACCAGATGAAAGGAAAAAAAATACTTACATGTCTCTCATGAGGCGGGCGTCCTCCGCCTGCACTAACATGCTGCGGATTAGGTTAGATTGATCTGCCATGTCTGCAGTAAGCTTCTGATGTACAGAGTGAGAGTCATCTACCTGGAAATATAGGATGAAGTATATTGCCTTATGATACAGTATTTTTTAGAGATGAGCATATGATATACACTGTTACAACTTCAGCAGGTTATCATGTCTGTTCTGCTACTTTATCTTATCTATCTTCAATTTAGTATTATGGTGGCTATATAATGACTGATGCCATGTTTAGGCCTAACATAAGTGCACTAAGCAAGATGAATGGGCTCCATGAATTTTCAATACTTGTATATTAGGAATTTATATACAGGTATGTTTTCCTATTGTATAAAAAAAGTTTAAAATTTTAAAAATATAAACTGGACACAAAGCACATCTCTTTATATTTGCATGCAGTTCCCTACTAAACTCCCCAACTAAATTTACATTAAAGCTAATGACAAATAGTTTTTCTATACACATGCTCCACGCATCTTCAGTTAACTTGACATGGAAAGTTCACAGAAAAACTGACCTGCACGAGAACTTTCCGTAGATGATCAAAATATTTGGGGAAATTGGCCTCTACTGGGAGGTCTTCTATAGCCAGAAAGGAGGCCATGGACTGAATTATATCTCCAGCAAGGTCAATGTCATCTGTTCTTAATGTGATCTGCCAGCATGGAACAACATGTTAGTAAAATAGAGGACAATTACAGCTGTAGATGAGACATAAGGAACAACATTCACCTCTCCATTAGGCTTCATGTTAAGGAGAAGAGTTCCTGAATCACGAAGTGAGGTAAAACAAATCTGAAATGGAGCGCTCTGTACCTCGGTGTCTTCTGGTAACAGGAAGTTTTGGTTCAACCAAAGAACCACCTTTTTCAAAGAAAAAAAAGCTTTTCAAGTTAACTTTAGTGTTTATATGACACATTCACATTGACAAACTCCAGGAAGGTTCGAGCCACTGTTAAAGGGACTCTGTTAGGTCCAAAATGCCTCCAAATTGTGCATTAACAGAACAAAATACATAACACTGTAACCATAAGCCAAGGAAGCAAAGCAGAGATAATCATCTTTTTATGGATATTCAAATTAGCCTGCAAGTGCTCCAGGGTTGGCCCTGATTTACCCAAAATACAGTCTGTTGATAAACTAGGGAAATCCAGTATTTCCTTGGTGCACTTACAGACTTGCACTTGCGATTGGCTGCAGCAGTCACCCAACAACTGGCACTGGAAATAAGAGTATCAAGGAGAGCAAAGTAAATGGCCCCTCTCTGCGTTCCCTCTTTGATCTAAAAAAGGAGGTTTAAAACGAAGACTATGGGGAACATTTACTAAGGGCTCTGCCCCGCACTTTTGTTGGACTGTGCACCTTCTTCTAGGCTAAAATGGCTTGCACAGGTGTTTAACAAATGTCTGCGCCAGTATTGTGTCGCATGTGACCCTCTATTGGCACTGCTGTGCTAGCCTCCGTGCGGAATTAGGGGGCGTGCTGTTGGTCGGTCCGACTGATCGGAGCGAGCACCGTACTTAACTTGAAAATTGTGTCGCACGGCCTATGTTAAAGGAGCACTACAAAAAAGATGGTGAACTCTGCCAGGCCAGTGCAGAGAAGCGACAGATTCATGATTTCTGGCTCACAATCTTAGTGAATCGCCACACGCAGCATTATAAATGGAAATAGCACTTTTAGTGCATTTTCTGAATTTCTAAATAAATGTGCCCGTATATACAACTCCCATTCTGCTGGAATGTACCCATAAGTCATGCAGTGCTAAATAAACTTGTACTGCTCTGGTCTGTGAACCCACTGTCTTTAGGTCACTAAGTCTAAGGTCAAGTGATTGTGGAGTTTGTCACTTTGTATTGTAAAAGTCACTCAGGTCATCAAACAGTAGGGATGGTTTGCTCTGCTTTCCCTTATATAAGTACACAGGACAGGAGTAAGCAGCTCTGTCCATCAGGCATCCCATATGTTCTTGGGATGCTGATGCCGTTAATGAAATTTGTATGCAAGTCAGAACTGGTATATTTTATAGTCCAGACAAACATTTTTGGTGCCAGTGATTTTCAAAATTCATTACAGACACCTTACAGCTGATCATTGCAGCCTGTGACTAATGTAAAGCCTCCAGAGAGCTTCAATAAGAGGTCAGAGTGGGCAGAGAGATCTGTATGTAACTAGGGGTCGTCTGTATGTGAGGGACTTACAGACAATATAAATTGCCCCCACACCCTAATTTTTGAAATAAAAAAAAACACTTATTCAGTATCACCGCTTACAATATTACAAAATTGTTAACATGGAATAACATGGAATGAAAGTATTTACAAACATAGATATCTTAGGATCTTATACTAAGGTCACTATTAGTTATGTGGTTCACCCTGATGGACATCCTCTTTCAGTGCACCCAAACACCTATTTTAAGTGCAACATGCAACACTTACCCTCTGGACACGCTCATTGATAGTGAAGGTGACATGGCTTACAGGCTCTGGTGCTGTGGCAGGGTTACTAAGCACATACATAGAAAAACGAGGAAGCTGCCTTGTAAGCTCAAAGACATGGAACTGTACACTGTTCAAGAGCGAAAATATTCATTTTAGAAACATATTGATACCAACAACTCATAGTGTTCTAAAACGCTAAACAAATTTTTCCAGAACCTCTGTATTATCTTACCTGCTTTTGTAACCTACAAAAGCTTTTATGTGCAGATCCACAGGGACATCTTTAGGAGGGCTGATGGGTACTCGAATCCGACCAGTGAGATGTTGGGCACTAGGATGTACAACATGGCTCTCTCCCTCAAATATTCCTTCAGCGAAGATTAGTATTGCACGTATGATAGTGTCTGAAAATATAATGACCACACAGTATATGACGCCAATATATAATAAAAAAAGTCTGTTCTAGCAGCATCATGGCTTCCATTTGTGAATAAAGCTTTATATGAACAAGACTAATGAAATGTTATATCTTTCACAACCCAAAGTTCCAAAATACCTAAAAATGTGTCCAGTCAAGAACTAGTTAAATGAATCTCTAATGGAAAGTTATAACTTACTTGCAGGTCAACTCCTGCTCATGTGATATGTAGAAGGTCAGGGAAAGCTGGGTGTGAAAGGACAATAGAAAAGACTATGATGTGCTTCGCTATCTTCCTGTATAATGGAGCCGGATAGAAGTTCTTAATCAATTAGAAGGATATACTAATAGGTCCAACAGGTTTCCTTCCTCTTATTTGCTGGGTTGTATAGCATAGCATGCTTACATTTCTGGCTTACAGAAATGGCTATAAAGCCAACATTGCAAAAATAAATATACAAGAGCCTTACATACACTATACTTTGCTGGCAAGCCCCAATTCATATCTTACACTGTTACATGCACATCGTTCTCACCATTGGATGTAGAAATGCTGAGCTCTACATGCGCAGCTTGAGTCTCTGAGCCCAGGGTGACTGACAGAGCGGTCTGCAGCTGGGTATTTGCAGGAATTACTCCCATCTGCCCATCCGGCTCGCTGACCTGGGGTCGTAGTTCTGCCTGCTATGAAGAAGAATCGTTTCAATAGTTCTGTGTACTGCACAACATAAACTGGATGTAAGAAAAAGGTCGGGACGGTGGATTATCTCGGATAGAAAAACTAAAATTATAAGTGTCCAATATTTTTAAAACTCTATACCATTATACCAAATTTGGCCTCCTAACCTCACTCCCTGAGGGTTGGTTTGGGGGGGGGGGTAACTTTAAAATATTAAATGGGAATCACCTTTTTTTGCAGATTCGGATTCCCCAGGAAAAATTTGATTTAATCTACGATTTAAGTCATTTTCATTGTCAGATGGCGCTGAGATCACCGAAAATTAAAATGGGTAAAAAATTGTTTAAAAATGGGGATGTCTAGAGAAATTCATACTGGATTGAAAAAGAAAAAAAAACCCAAAGAAATAGATGACAAATATTTCTCAAAAATCTATCCATTGATAATAAAGATGACCCTGTATTTTCAACCCCGTGGGTTAGGTGGGAGGAATCTAATTTTGGCGTAACTCAGGAACATAGATGTGGACGTGGTAGTTTTCTGTTCTTTTTTTTTTAGGTGCTGGTTTAATGTCAGTCTCCTTGCCTCTCACACATTAGAGAGCTTGATTAACTAAAGGGGGTTTTGCCCACAAAAGAAAATTCTCAAATTTCAATCCCCTAGTGATGTTAACACAATTAAGATTAAACCCTTTACTTTACAATTTTGATCCCTTTTTTTTACTGTTTTAGCTTCTATCACTCAGTGATGGTCATTTTTAAATTTTAGAGTGTGGATGAGGACTCTCTAACCAGATGCTTCATGATCCCTGTAGTGCTGTGAGATGCAGTTTGCTGACAATGTGGTTAGATTATCAGGGTCCAAGGTTTATATGCACTTTCATTTACCTTTTGAACATTATACTAGTATCTGACACCTAGAAAGAGAGATCAGAGATGATGAGATCCATGAGATGCACAATGACACAGGCTACATCTCTGCTCTCACACTATCAGATCTGCTGTGCATCCTTCCCCGGATAAAGACTTATCTGCCTGTAGCTTGTAGCTCTCCTCTCGCTGCTGCTTTTTGCCGGCAGGAAGTCAGTGTATGTGTATCAGTGTGAGCTCTGTCTTGGAATGCGAGGAGGGGTGGGGTGCAGGGAGCAGAGAAGACCTCAGCTACACCACGTCTGACAAGATAGCTGCCGACCCTAAAGTCAGAAGATACAGGGTCAGGCCAAGGGGCAACTGAAATTGTGTACACCATGACTAATAGAGACAGGATAGAATTATATCCGTGAAATGCTGTATTTTTGTTGATAACATTGAATTAGAGAATGTGTTATTTTGTTATCCTGAGTATATTTAAAGGGGTTATCCGGGTTTTAAAAATTTCTTATGGCCGGGCTGGGCTAGTTAAACATAATAAACAAGTACTTACCTCCTCTGGCGCCGCCGATGTCCCGCGCCGCGGTCCCTTCGATCCGTGCCCCTGTTTGTTTACAGGGGCACAGAAGCCGCATGTGGCCGGCTCCTCCCATCCATCCCTATCTCTCAGCGTTGTAAGCGCTGAGAGATGGTGTCGGATGGGAGCTTCCGGACGGCCGGAAGCTCCCTGTGCGCCCCTGTATACAAACCGGCACACAGAGGAGACCGGCCGTGGTGCGGGACATCGGCGGCGCCGGACGAGGCAAGTACATGTTTATTATGTTTAAATAGGCCTCCCCAGCCCGGCCCTTAGTAATTTTTAAGACCCGGATAACCCCTTTAAGAGACTTGTCTTTGTGGGAATACCCCTTAAAGTCTCCTCCCCTCTGAAGATGGAGATTATTTTTGTTGCCTACAAAGTTTTCAAATATGGAATGCTCTACATCAGGTGCTAGAATCTGGTAAGTTCAGATAGCTTTTAAAAACATACATCTATTTTCAGATTTTGGATCGCATGTGTATTTCTCAAAATAACCCCTCAATATAATTGTAACATTTCAATTTTTTGGCGAAATTGAAAAACCTTTGGTATCATTGGATAGAGTTTTGAAAAATATTTCAGAGGAATATTTTTAGTTTTTTGATTTGATGAGTACTTCGGGAGATATTCTACCGTCCCAACCTTTTTGTTACACCTTGTATATACACTTTATGGAGAACCTTTGAATTCTCTTGATAGTTTTTCAGTTCCAGCAACAGGTTCTGTTTCTTCTGGCTGAGCTCTCGGACAAGTTCCTGCTCCACACTTGTATCCATGAGGGTCCCTGCAGTTTCCTGACTGGAAGAAAGGTAGCCTCTGACTGCAAACAAAAAAAAACAACTTTTGAGTCATTTACCAAATCATTAGGTTTCCATGCTAAATGTTTTTCATATCTCAAAGGACATGGACATTTTCTTATAAAGTCAGGAAATTGAGGTCCATCTTATAAACTGTGTATGACCATTAACACTACTGCTTTGCCAAAGACCATGGTAAAAACAATGTGTTACATCGACAATTTTTGTGGCCTTTGTTCCCCAAATGGCGGATGTTTTTCAACAAACAAATATGCAACAATCTAATTTGCGGTATATATACTTGAGTATATGCCATCCTGATTATAAGACGAGGTACCTACTTTTCACACAAAAAAACTGGGAAAACCTATTGACTTGAGTATAAGCCTAGGGTGGGAAATGTATTGGTCACAGCCTCCACCCAATATATAGCTAGCCAGTCCCCTTATCCCCAGGATATATCCAGCCCACTGTCCCCTAATATATGGCTAGCCAGCCTGCTCATGCCCCCAGTATATAGCCAACCAGCCCATGCCATATAGTGTATACTGTAGCTAACCAGCCCCCTGACCCCCAGTACATAGCAGCCACCACATTCCCCAGTATATATGTCCCCGTTGTATAGCCATCCGGCCAATTTCCCCCAATACATAGCCAGCTAGCCCCTGTTCATGGTATTTAGCCAGCTAGCCCATGCCCCCTAGAACATAGCCAGCAGCCCATGCCCCCTAGTATATAGCCAGCAGTCCATGCCCGAGGTATGCCCAGCCTATAAAAACAAAACTCTGTCCTCACCTTTTCAACGCCCCTTCCCGCAGGCCCTCTTCTTTCCTGCAATGCTCCGGCTCTGTGGCATCGCAAGAAAGAGGAAGACCTGCTGGGAGTATCAGAAAAGGGAGTACATAATTATTTTTTTTAAGTCGAGTTAGGTTTTTTTTCAGCACATTTTGTGTGCTATAAAACTCGCCTTGTAATCGAGTATATATGGTACTTTGTGATTCAATTTCTGCTGAGATCTCAGTTTACTGTCAGTGAATATGCACAACCAGAGACTCAGACACTATACAAATCTAATAGTTCAATGAGGAATCAAAACAACATGAACAAGCGAGAGGTTAGTGCTGCTATTGTATTTAGCACATAAAGGATTATCTGGACCAGGTCTGTATAGGATTCTAGCTTCTTGACATAAACATAAACCCTTTCATGGCCAAAACAGATGCTAAAAAGTTCTACTTCTCTACATGCGTGGGGTGAAGCTTGTGCACACTGCATGCTTCAGGTACACCATCAAGAGAGTATTGTCTTTAGATAATTGGTTGATTTAGTAAAAGAACTTGTTTTTCTAACATTTTGTTTGTTTTAGGAGCTTGCCAACTATTGTTAGAAACCTATCATTTCCAGATCCCTCTCATTCACTGATCCTTTTATAATCCACAAGGATGTTGACATAACATTTATCCTGCCTTCCTGACCAGCTCTGCAAAGATAAGAATAATATAGGGATAAAGTCTAGCAAACAGATAAGAGGATTTAGAATGCATGTAATATTATATCATCTTTCAAAATTATACATTAGGTCAGTATCGGCTTCTGATACAATCAAGGCAAAGCTGATCAAGTGTGTTATTTAGTGCAGGAACTGAGTGGGAATTGCCTGATACAGGTACTCTGATAGTCACCGAATTCTGTGATAAGGTACTGTCCCCTTAGGCCCTGCATTAGGATTGACACAGGTACTCTCATAAGGTAGTCTGATAAATTGGGTATCTGTTCTTTCTGGAATAGATATATTGGTTTGGCTTTAACCCAACATTATGTCATTAGGAATGGTTTTCCTTGTCCCATCCTGGGAAATGTATTTGCATATTTCCCAGGTACTCTGATTTCTGCAGTCATGTATTGCCCCCAAGGCCCTGCACTAGCAATTTAGCAGGTAGTCCAAAACAGACAGAACCCTGCAGTCATGTACTGCCCCATTAGACTCAGCCCTAGGAATGATGAAGGTACTCCAATAGAGGAAATCTTGCAGTTATATACTGCCCCCTTAGGTCCTGTACTAGGAATCACACAGTAAAGTGTGATTGCCTAAACTGTCCTGCAATATTTTTTTTACAAACAATATGCTTTTACTCTAAATGCAATTATATGTTCACCTTCTCCATCTATGGAACAGCAGATAAGTTGGGTTTTCCCATCCATGCGGTAATCTCCTTCTACCACTCCAGCAATAGATGATGAAAAGTTATCCTTAAAGATCACTTCTCCTGTGCGATCACTGCGGGCATCCACCTGTAAAACATCAGTAGTAATATTTCTGCATTATTTTTGCTGTTATATAGAATGGAATCAGATGACAAATTATGTTCACAACTGAAGGCCTCTATAAGCATCCAAAAATACTTAATTGGAGAACAACTCAAGACACTCGTCCTTCGTCAAAAAGCTAAATGTGTCATGTCATGTTCATCAAAACCTACTGGTACAATATTTGCAGTGTTGTACAGCAGTGTCAGTGTTGAGATTAGACTACACTGACTAACATTCACCCCTGCCATGCATCAGTCGGTCTTGGGCATCTATGACACTGGGTTTGGATCTCCAGTTGCCCTAGTCATGCTATAGATGCTCTTCCCAAATCATGTATCACAAATCGTCCCTTGTAAAAGTTGCTGCTCTTAACACATAAAGTTTAAATTTGAGTGTTCACTTGCCAATATATCGTACCTTATACCCTACCCTATAACATATGTCATGGTTACAAGATATATAAAACAATTCTCTAGAATATTATGGCCAATTCCTCTTCTGTGATATAGACACAGAGATATGGGGTCTTAGGCAAACTTCTCCAACGTACCTTTCAGTGTTGTTTTAATATATAGAAGGAAAATGAAGAATACAGAACTACTTCATTCAAACAGAAGAGGGAGAAAGTGGGATTTGGTGTTCACTGGGGGTGGATCCTATTAGGCATTTTCAATAATACCAGATGATGGAACTTAAGAGTTATACATATACTTGAGAAAGTTCATTAACAATAAATAAATGGCCCTGGTTGCTTTTATAACTAAAATCCCTAGTCAGTGCAAATTCCCAACATATACATCCCTGGGAAAATGAAGAGTCACTCACCTTCCCATTGGACCATCCTGTGATCAACTCACAAACCCCGTCAGAGTTGAGGTCAAAGGCGTGAATGCTCATTGCCAGGTTTTTAGACTGTTGATGAAAGTCCACATGTTATTTATGGTATAAATATTTATAGATATTAATACCATAGAGAGGTTGAATGTCAGTTTTCAATTACTACATTTTTTTCATTTTTTAAATTCAAATAATAAATTAATGTTATGAAAGGTTTTATCAATAAATACATTTATTTCCTAGACACAAAAGTAATAAATATCTGATGGCTGTGAGATGAAGCGTGCAGGACACATCTTAGATCTGGTGGACCCACAACTTTCAAGATGATTTACAGGATGACCAGCCCCAAAAGTCTGGTCAAAGACTTGTGGTCCCCTATTGTGCTGATCACAAGGGGTCATAGCGGTGGAACCCTCAGCAAACAGACATTTAGCCCCTATCATGCGGATACAAGACACATGAGTTTGAAGGACATGTATGTGTTCTAAAAAGTTTGATGTTCCTAAAGACTTCATTTATTCTAACTACATATGCTGCAATTGTGGAAATATAGAGATATAAAAATTATGCTAATTGCCCTGGGGCGCTCAGACTACGTCACCCCATAGCACTAGCGGTTGCCCCCCCCACCTTGAGTGCATAGAGCAGGGGATGGGCAAGACCTCTAGTGCTCTAGGAGGACTGCATAAACTAAAATACGAGGCTCTCTGAGGAGCTCTGGTGATGTAGCATGAGCGCCCAAGGGTAATTAGCATAATTTTCATAACTCTATATTCCCACATCGGCATATAGAATTATAATAAAAGACGACTTTTTATTAAAACAAATCTGCCAGTTAACCGATGGTAGATGTCATTTAATAATGGTCGGGACATATACTTGCGATTTGAAAGAACTACAAGCATAGGTAACAAAATAAACATACAGGGGCGCTGCAGAAAGTCTTAGGGCTCTTTTACATTGGCCTTGGTGATCAGCTACAGTTGCGTTTGTCTCCTTTTTTCTTTTTCCGTATCGTCTCTGTGTCTGCAAAAAAACTGAAGGTTTAACATTGCTTTGAAAACATCACACCTCCTTTGTGGAAAAAAAACCGGATGTTTCATCAGTTTATTTTGCGGACCCATAGACTTCTATTGCCTTCTGTGATTCACATCCGTGAAAAAAAAGGACGTTTCATAATTTTTTCCACGGACAACAGCAAAATACAAGCCAATGTGAAAACACTGATAGAAATCAATGGCTTTGTGAGGCATCCAAGGAAATCATTGTGCAACAGTCACGCACATCGGTAACATTGAAACGTGCTGCCAATTACCCAAGGTAATGACAAAAACAGCCAAACAGGGGAAAGAGAATCTAACACCAAACAGACTTCTAAGTGAATATACCATGAATTTTGAAGCAACTTTACGTAGAACTTATGCGGTTTCTTAATTATGCAGTAATAAGAATTAAAAGTCCTTGTTGGGAGAACAAGTCTTTCACAAACACAATATCTTTATCTTAGTGCCTGAAAGACTTCTAAACATACCTTTATCCTCCAGTACCGTGACATCCTTTCATACACCCCTACTGTACCATTAGACAGTGCATATCCAAAGCGGCTGGAATACATGGGGCACATTGCTGTAATCGTCTGAAATTAAAAGGATGATTAAAAGTATTCGATGCGCAGTGTGACATCTACAGATGTTGAGGGTTGGACACAAGATTGTAAGCGTGTCTGATTACCAGTAAAAAAAGAATCTGTACATGGTGGCAAAGTGACTTGGCGCTCTTTTTAGACCACTGAAATGATCAGCTTTCACCAATGTAATTGGTAGCTGTGTTAAGGTAAACCTGCTGATAGATCAAATCCTGTCATTTCTACTTGTTCTATTTTCCTAAAATCATTGTAACAGAGACTTCATTATAAGATGGCGCCGGCATCGTGATCATAACGAAAACAATTAAAGCTAAAGTATGTCAACAAGACTTCAATCCTGACGTCAATAAGCAACAGCAGGGAAGTTCTCCAATCAAGAGACCACATGAGCTGGGAATTCTCCGCCCCTTCTGCTTCTTCCATAATTTCTATATAGTTTTGTGAAACCAAATAAAGTTCTAGCAGTGCAGATTTGCCATGGCCATGATCGCATGAGTGAGATTTAAATCAGCAAATGTGTCTGAATTAATTTCTTATGATGTGCACGCATGCTTATTGATTAGAAACACGCAGCCAACGCACACTAAAAGAGGATGTCTCCCTAACATTGGAGGCACTGCTGAGATTTCGCAATCAGGATGACCAGGGCGCCCCCTCGTTCCAGCACCGTTTGCAGCCTCGGGGTCACCACTTTCCGACTGGGTCTGATCAGCCCACGATCACGGTAAGTTTCAGATAACATATGTTAACCTGTGACTTGCCTGTGACTCGGGGAGTGGTGATACCTGTGGCTGTAGAGAGCTGGGATTGGAGGGTAAATATGTATAGCCACCTGGTGTCCTGCATCGGGGTCTGAATTGTTATATAGCTCTGTATGAGAAGTGCCTTGGCTGCTGTGTGTATGCGCTTTGCTGAGCCAGAACAGAAAGGGAGGGGGAGGACGTTCGAAGTTCATATAGAGAGGAGTGTAGCGAAGCCGCAGTGAAGATCAGACATATGGGCCGTTAGAATTAGGAGAAAAAGGACGGATGTCTGCACACCAGACATAGGCCGCCAGAATAAGGAGAAAAAGGACGGATGTTTGCCCGCCAAACATAGGCCGCCAGAATAGGAGAACGGGTAAAGAACGGGTGTCTGGGGATTTGACAGGAATTAGGAGAAAAAGGGAGATCGTTAAGCGGGGACCTTCTGATAAACCTCTAACCGACACGCAGTGAGCTAAGTCTCTATAACTGGTGATCGGGGAGCTTGAAGGTCAGACCTTCTGATAAACCTCTGTAACTGACACGCGGTGAGCTAAGTCTCTATAACTGGTGATCGGGGAGCTTGAAGGTCAGACCTTCTGATAAACCTCTGTAACTGACACGCGGTGAGCTAAGTCTCTATAACTGGTGATCGGGGAGCTTGAAGGTCAGCCCTCAAGGCGTGAGCAGCTGCACGGTAAGGGTCTCGGACAAATTATGCTGCGGTTTCGGAATAGAAAGGACGTCCTCCCAGAGGGAACCACTGGTGCGCTAGCGATAGTTCAGTGCAAAGAAGGGAAAAATGAGGTAGACAGAAGATTGGCTTGATGTAAGTAGAGAGAAGGTTGTTGAGTCAAGTAGGATAAATTAAGTAGGACTGCTGGAAAAGTGCAATTTGATTTAATGGAACAGGTTTGCGGTGAACTAAAAAGTAATAATGAAGGTTTGAGAGTTTTGGGATGTGTTAGAGGATCTGATGATTGTACAACTTGTAAACATGCAAACAGACTCTGAGAACCTCTAACTTTGACTGACGGACCAGGACAGAGTGACAGGGATCCTTCAGAGTGCCGTTTAAGAAATAGACAGGTGATAAGGGACATTTAAAAGTTTTTGATGTGGAAAGAATTTGAGAAAAAGAGATTTAATTATATTTTCCTTGGAGTGAAAAATGGCCCCTGTAATCCAGACTCCACCCCTGTATGGTGGTTAGAGAAGATGACACGCCCTACCATTCTTCAGTGGCGGCCATCTTAAGTCAGTTTATTTTTCAGTGGCGGCCATTTTAAGTTATATTCCCTTCAAGTCCCTGAAAGTTGATTGCTGTTGAACAGCCATAAAAGCTGTTGTAGGACAACATCTGACCATGCTTGGGGCGTCCTGCCAGACGTTTTTTTTTTTCATCTTTTCGGGCGTCTGCTAGGGGTCTTGGAGTGAGGGATGTTGTTTATTTGAGTATTATTAAAATTTATTGATCCCGACAATTAGAGAAAAATTACTATAAAAAATGTTGCAATGTCTCTGGTACCTGCTTTCTGGCGTTTAAGGGGTTAACAGAAGGGTGGGGGCTGTTGGAGCTGCGTTTTGTTTTGTGAAGACATGTACATGGCCTTGACGCTGAAGTTCTCCAAAAATCTAGGGCTCTGTCTGAGCTGTGTTATCACTTTGTGTTCTGTTCTGACCTTGACGCTACAGTAAGCTGAAGTTGATTACATAAGGGGGCAGATCGCTGCGTTTAGACTTCTCCCTGACAATCTAAAGAAAAGACTTGAAGGAATTTATTTTGTTGTGGAACAGGGATACAGTATGATGTGATGTCCTCCTGTGTACCCCCATGAACAGACTAAGCAAGAATGAGCCCCCCGACTGTATTACAGAGCCTATGACTGACTTTTGTTCCTTTTTGATTAAAAACCAACATAAGTGTACCTGGATTTTGTTGAAATGTTGGAGTCTGGCCAAAAGTTTATAGATAGTTAAGAGAATCCTAAATGTCTGGATGAGATAAAGCGGAGACGCACACGGTAATGGAAGAGTCCCATGGGAACGGTTTGCAGCTCTGGGACACATGGGGAATGACCTGACAGTGTAGTGTAGTGGGTTGTTACCAAAGGTGTTAACGGACTAGAGACATCTCTACCAGATTTGCGTATACAGGGATTGATAAGATTGTGACTGAAAGCCAGAGGGAAACAGAGACCAGTTTCACAGAGCACGGCAAAGTGACACTGACAACATTTCCAATAGTCTCAACCGACCGACCCAAGTGGGCGTGTTTTCGACGGTGGGGAGGAGACATTACTATAGTGAGTGGCAGAGACGCCCCCAACAGGGCAGGACAAGGGGTGGTGGTAATGGACAGGGATGTCAGCGAGAACAGTCCCCCTTCTGAACGGCCCCCCCAAACAGAGTTAGTGCCTTTCATTGTAAAACTGATGTGTGACTCTCCTCTGCTAGTCCGATGATGATTTTAGCCCATTCCCGGTCAAGGAAAAGACCCAGAAAGAACAGCTGGATACCTGTAGGATGGTCTATGACCTCCAAGCTGCCAATGAGTGGTCCCTAGCCCAAACTGGCAGCAGTCCCCAGGGTGATATATTATTCACGGTTATTGATTTGGCAAATGTTTTCCTCTCTGTGCCCCTGCATAAAGATTGCCAGGACCTATTTGCCTTTACCAGTTCAGTATTCCAGTATATCTGATGTAGATTCCCACAAGGGGGGTAAAACTCACCCAGCCAGTACCCCACGGCCCTACAGGGAGTAGACTGACAGACTGCCCCTTACTGGATGTTCTCCTTTCCAGTATGCGGAGGACCTACTGTTTTTGTTTGCCAGGATGCATTTATTGACCTTATGTGTTTTCTGTTCCAGAAGGGTTACAAAGTTTCCAGAGACAAACTCCAGTACTACCAGGAGAAGGTGGTCTTCCTAGGCCACTGCTTCTCAGCCACAGGCTGATACCTGACAGAGAAAGAAAGCTGGCAGTCCAGAATGTGCCCCTGCCCTGAGGCCCTAAGCCTCTTCACATGATTCTAGGACTGGCCAGCTCCTGCAGGCCTGGGATAAGGTCTGCTGCCTCCAGCCCAATGCTGCCCCTTTCTGACTGAATTGCCTCTTCCCCTTTTGCCCTTAGTCAGGAGGCAGTTGATGCATTCCATAGCCTTAAGCTGGCAAATCCTGTCTGCCCCGGCCCTAGGCACATGCCACTGAACCAGACCTTTTGTTTTATTTTGCACTGAGTATCTAGGAGACAGGTGTCCTAGCCCAGGAACGCGGTGGCCTCCCCAGTGGCCCACAATTAGACCCGGTTCGACTCAGTCGTGTGTGGGGCCCCTCATGTGTCAGTAGCTGCAGCCAGCAATCTGCTCACCAGGGCCAGTGAGCTGATCCTAGACCCTAGATCATTCAGATGCAGTGCAAACCCCACATACCTTGCACAGTGTCCTCACCCAAGTACAGCCCAAGCATCTGAGCAAAGGCCAGACAGCTCAGACTCCAGTGTGCACTCCTGATGCCCCAGGACACACTGATAAGGTGCACAGCTCTGAATCCTTCATTCTATCGTCAGTCTTCCAGGATTCAGAGGGGGGGAGAGAAGGGTGAGTAACGCAGATGTTGAGTTTTTTCTCATAGATGGCTCCAGGTCTGCAGGAGAAGATAGACGGTTCTACACTGGATATACAGTGGTCAGTGGCGCACATGAGGTAGTACAAGCAGAACCACTCCCTCCACACAGGTCAGCGCAGGAGGTGAAGTGATGGCACTCAGGGAAGCGCTACAGCTGGTGGAAGGTAAAAGGGCGAACGTCTATACTCAAGGTATAGTTCTGGGGTCTAAACACGACTATGAACCCTTATGGAAGGCTAGAGATTTCCTCACCTCTGCAGGGACCCCCTCTAAGCATGGCACGCTGGTTAAAGAGCTCATGGATGCTCTCTTACTTCCATAAGAGGTGGGGATAGTAAAACTAAAAGCACACACAATTTGGTAACTCCACAAGCCAAGGGCAAGTATGTGGCTGACGGGATGGCGAAGGCAGCTGCACAGATGGAGCCCAGAGACTGTCCTGAAGTCTCAGCTGTGATTTCTGAGCTAAAAGTTTGATCCACAGGTGTTCCAGTCCCTGGTGGCCCGAGTGTCATCAGAAGTGAAGGAAGAGTGGAGGAAAGCTGGAGCCCAGATGCCGATGAGACCTGGATGCTGGGAGAGAGGGTACGCCTGCCCAGAGCCCTGCACCCGACAGTAAGTCAAGTAGCCCACGGACACACACACATATTCCAAATGGCCATGCTAGTGCTCATAAACCACCAGTGGTTTGCCCCGGCATTACTACCCCTGTCACTAGACTAGTGAAAGCCTGTATAGTCTGTGCCCGCCACAACCCGGGTAAGGTGGAAAAGACCCCACAGAAGGTGACACCCAAGCTGCTGTATCCCTTCCAGAGACTGCAGATGGATTTTATCCAGCTACCAAAAAGTGGTACGTAGGAGTACGTGCTTGTGTGCATTGATCTCTTTCCAGGGTGGCCAGAAGCTTCTCCCATGACCAAGGCTACTGCCAGAGCTGCAGCCAAGAAGTTGGTGAGTGAGATTTTTCTGCAGGTTTGGACTTCCAGAAACCATAGAGTCCGGTCGCAGAACCCACTTCACTGGACAGGTAAAGACCTGAAACCTTGTCCCTCCTGGGTGTCGAACAGGCCCTGAACACCCCTTAGCATCCCCAAGTTAGTGGTGGGATTGAAAGACTAAACAGCACTCTTAAGTTAGAGATCCGGGAGGCCATGGAAGTAACAGGGAAACCATGGCGTGAGTGCTTTCCTGCTGCCCACCATTCAGTTAGGATCACACCCAACAGAAAGATGGGATTGTCCTCCTTTGAAGTACTTTTTGGCTGCGCACCCAGACTAAGCCCCTACTTCCCACACACCCTATAGCTGATGGCAGGAAACCAGGTGGAATGTGCCACACAGTTGAGCCAGGCCTTGGAAAAGGTCCGCAAAAGTGTTTCTGATTCCTTTTTCAGATGCAGACAGAGACCTCAGGACGCATAACCTGAAACCTGGAGACTACGTGGTGGTAAAGAGAGACACCAGAGAGAGAGAGTGAGAGTGAGAGTCTGGAGCCTCGCTACGACGGTCCTTTCCAAGTCCTGCTGACCAGTGCCACGTCTGAAGCTAGAGGGAAGTCAGCACGCTTCCACGCTTTCTATTGCAAACTTACTTCTTGCTAGCTGGTCTCTTCTGACTGACTGTAAGCTTAGGGACACCCCAACCATGACTATCACTGTAACTATAGGATGCCCCCAGGGTAGGAGACTTTACCTACGGTTGGTGCAACAAGACAATGACCTTTTTTAACACTGACAGCACAGGTAACCCTGTATTAGCAGTGTCTGATGTGTACTGGATTTGTGGGGATAGGAGAGTCAGGTCAGGCCTAGAGGCTGGGAAGGTGAGTGTACGGTGGTAACACTTGTACATTCCTTCCTCGTGATCCCCAGGGATAAGGTTGATCAGACACATAAGAAAAGGTAGAGAATCCCAAAGGATTCTGGAGGTCTGAGAGAGAAGCACCTAGATGACAACGTTTATATAGATACAGTGGGAGCACCAAGGGGGGTCCCAGATGAGTACAAGGCCCACAATGAGATATGGGCAGGTCTAGAGTCCATTATTCCCCAGAGAGCTATGAGCAAAGATGTTGGTTGGGTAACTGTTTTTTTATTGTAATCAACAAAGATTTGTGAATTATATCGGAGATGCTTCCCAGAACCGCATGGCTTTGGAACATGAACCTTGCTGAGAAGGGAGGAGTCTGTAAGATGGTGGGAGTGGATTGTTGCATGTACATCCCAGATGACATCGCCCCCTATGGATCCATTACCCATGCTCGTGAAAAGATTGAAGGACTGTCCAGGGAACTCAAGAGAAACTCGGAAGTGGACGCTATATCCTTCACTTTGTGGTTGGGGGATTGGAAGGGTTTCCTTTAAGTGCGGATGATATTGGGGATTGTGATTTTGCTCTTGTCACTTAGTGTGTGTTATGTGGTCCCCCCCATCAAGTCCGCCTAGTATCATGGGTATCAGTAGTTAGACAAGCCAAAGACCCCTTACTCAAGTTACCTAAATTTGCATAATGAAGATATCCCTCTAAGATCAACCACCCCTGAAACATATCAAACAGCCCCTGGAGTAGGGAGAGGTAGAGTAGAGATTTGATTCCCATATGTGAAAGTCCACTAAATGGGGGCACACCCAACAGGGGTCTGCTGTCATCCAACTGGTGAAGAGGAGAGCGAAGCACATATGGGCAGGTCTATAGGTCCTTCTAGACTAAGAGTAGCTGAGAGAAATTCCAGGATTTAGGGGGGACTGTTATGGTAAACCTGCTGATAGATCAAATCCTGTCATTTCTACTTGTTCTATTTTCCTAAAATCATTGTAACAGAGACTTCATTATAAGATGGCGCCGGCATCGTGATCATAACGAAAACAATTAAAGCTAAAGTATGTAAACAAGACTTCAATCCTGACGTTAATAAGCAACAGCAGGGAAGTTCTCCAATCAAGAGACCACATGAGCTGGGAATTCTCCGCCCCTTCTGCTTCTTCCATAATTTCTATATAGTTTTGTGAAACCAAATAAAGTTCTAGCAGTGCAGATTTGCCATGGCCATGATCGCATGAGTGAGATTTAAATCAGCAAATGTGTCTGAATTAATTTCTTATGATGTGCACGCATGCTTATTGATTAGAAACACGCAGCCAACGCACACTAAAAGAGGATGTCTTGAATCCTACCCTAACAGCTGTGACAATACTGAGTGGACTTCTACTCTACAGGCCGGCATTGTCTTTTTTTAATGTGTTTTCCATCATCACATACCAAGAGCCCTGACTGTGTTATAATGGTGTAACAGTAATTCTGATACATTCTAAATTTTGTGCTGTTAACCTCACAATTTAATTAATGTTATCACTTTATTCTCTGGCTGAAAAATAACAGCAACACTTACCGTATATAAATGCGTATAAGCAGAGTTTTTCAGCACAAAAAATGTGTTGAAAAAACCCAACTCGGCATACACACGAGTGTATAAAAAAATAAACTTACATACTTTCCTAGCGATGCTCCCAGCAGGGAAGAGAATCTGCGGGGAGCATCAGAAGGTAAGTCTATACGTTTATTTTTTATATAAGGAGCGTTGGAATGCATTTCATTACTCGGGATGGGGGGGGGGGGAGCTTAGAGTATCTCATTAATAGGGAGAGCTGCTACAGAGCATTTTATTACTGGGGGGCTGCTGCATGGGGCATTTCTTTACTCACACACACTGCATGGGGCATTTCATTACTAGGGAAGGCTGCTGCAGAGCATTTCATTACTGGAAGGGGGGCTGCTGCATGGGGCATTTCATTACTGAAGAAGGCGGCTGTAGAGCATTTTATTACATGGGGCAGCTGCTGGGGGAGCCTGCAGGAGAGAATTTCATTACTAGGGGAGGGTTATTTCTTACTGTAGAAAATATGAAACGCTAAAACATTTCTTTGCACAATACCGTTAAAGGTTATGTTTAGCGTTTTCATATGTATTTTAGTAAGATATTTTTTGTTTTGTGAGATGCATACTTTGTAATCCTTCCTTCAGTGCTAAATTTTGCATAGGATACTTCATTACCAGGAGAAGCTGCTGTGCATTACATTACTGGGAGAGGCTGCTGGGCATTACATTACTGGGAGAGGCTGCTGGGCATTACATTACTAGGAGAGGCTGCTGGGCATTACATTACTGGGAGAGGCTGCAGGGCATTACATTACTGGGAGAGGCTGCTGGGCATTACATTACTGGGAGAGGCTGCCGGGCATTACATTACTGGGAGAGGCTGCCGGGCATTACTATACTGGGAGAGGCTGCTGGGCATTACATTACTGGGAGAGGCTGCTGGGCATTACTATACTGGGAGAGGCTGCAGGGCATTACATTACTGGGAGAGGCTGCTGGGCATTACATTACTGGGAGAGGCTGCTGGGCATTACATTACTGGGAGAGGCTGCTGGGCATTACATTACTGGGAGAGGCTGCTGGGCATTACTATACTGGGAGAGGCTGCAGGGCATTACATTACTGGGAGAGGCTGCTGGGCATTACATTACTGGGAGAGGCTGCTGGGCATTACTATACTGGGAGAGGCTGCTGGGCATTACATTACTGGGAGAGGCTGCTGGGCATTACTATACTGGGAGAGGCTGCTGGGCATTACATTACTGGGAGAGGCTGCTGGGCATTACTATACTGGGAGAGGCTGCAGGGCATTACAATACTGGAGAGGCTGCAGGGAATTACAATACTGGAGAGGCTGCAGGGCATTGCTATACTGGGATAGGCTGCTGGGCATTACATTACTGGGAGAGGCTGCTGGGCATTACATTACTGGGAGAGGCTGCTGGGCATTACATTACTGGGAGAGGCTGCTGGGCATTACATTACTGGGAGAGGCTGCAGGGCATTACATTACTGGGAGAGGCTGCTGGGCATTACATTACTGGGAGAGGCTGCTGGGCATTACATTACTGGGAGAGGCTGCTGGGCATTACATTACTGGGAGAGGCTGCTGTGCATTACATTACTGGGAGAGGCTGCAGGGCATTACATTACTGGGAGAGGCTGCTGGGCATTACTATACTGGGAGAGGCTGCTGGGCATTACTATACTGGGAGAGGCTGCTGGGCATTACTATACTGGGAGAGGCTGCTGGGCATTACAATACTGGGAGAGGCTGCTGGGCATTACAATACTGGGAGAGGCTGCTGGGCATTGCTATACTGGGAGAGGCTGCTAGGCATTACTATACTGAGAGAGGCTGCAGGGCATTACTATACTGGGAGAGGCTGCTGGGCATTACATTACTGGGAGAGGCTAGTGGGCATTACAATACTGGGAGAGGCTGCAGGGCATTACAATACTGGAGACCCTGCAGGGAATTACAATACTGGAGAGGCTGCAGGGCATTGCTATACTGGGAGAGGCTGCAGGGCATTGCTATACTGGGAGAGGCTGCAGGGCATTACAACTAAAACTAAAATTTGCTACATTTGAGAATTTTGTCATTTTCAAAATTTGAAATAATATTCTTTTGAGACTGATAGTTTTACCACCCAAATTAGTTATTTACTAACATTTCCCATATCTCAACTTTATGTTTTCATAATTTTTTTCAAAGTCATTTCATTCTTATATCACGTTAAACAGCTTACAAATAGAATAGAGTTCATAATTTTTCTCCCCAAGATTTTTATATTGAAATTTTTTAGGATCATTTTTGTTATAAATAGGTTTGAAATATAAATTATTAGAATCCCCCTATGAATACCCCCATTTTCAAAAGTACACCCTTTCAACTATTAAAAACTGCTTTTAGAAAGTTTTTTTTCAACAGTTTTATTGGTTTTTCAAATAACTTCACAAAAAGGTAGGCAAACCAGCCTACAGCAAATCGAAACAGTCGGAATAATTAATCTGTTTCACAGAGTTTAAGCAGTACACTTAAGCACAATACATATTTTATTTAGAACCAATGGAGCGTACAGTGGTCATATCTAGAGCTCTGTTACGCTTAGGAGTGTAGGGTGTAAAGTTGGGTGATATTCCCTGTGTAAGCCATGAGTATCAAGAAGTGTAAAATCTCCAGTGGTGTTGTGCAATGAATTATATTAAACAATAAAGAGGAATTGAAGAACAAAAAAAATTCAACAAACAAATAGGATAACTGCACTTTGCACACAGTGGTATTATATAGTGAACATTCTATCTAGTCTTCTGTAGCAGAATTCTATGTCCAGCCGGACCTGGCGTAAATTAATCTGATCGCATGGTACACCAGAAGGCCGGAGCCTCTTAGTATATCGGGTGCATAGCGTGCCACTGGGAGGGAGTGTCACGACTGGCACACAATCTTTTGTGACAGCTGTTAAGTGTTGTAAATTTATCTATTGTTTTTTTTAATTTGCATCTTCAACAATTTTTCAGGGGATTTTTTTACTATTTATTTTTTGGTGCATATTGCAGCTATGGTACCTGACATCTAAAGAGATAAATAAACCATTCTTCCATTCCTCTCTGAGAGAAAAATATGTTTTTAACATTGTAACAAACTGATCAGACAACTGTAGTCCACTCTGTGTGGTTTCCAGGTAAAGCTACAATGATGCAGACACAAAGCTCTGTGAAAATTTCCTTGCAAACCTGTTTAGAAAATTGTATGACCACAGCCTATGCAGTCAATGGGCGGCGTCAAGACCAAGTATTTGGTAACACTTACAGGAAATCCTTTAAATTCAAAGGAACACCACAAGTATTTGAAGTGAAAAGCCTTCTGTTCTGACAAGTTGAAACTTTGATGAAAGTTGACCTATTATATTATTCCTTTTATATATAGCAACTTACTGAGCTATTAAGCCCTACAATCACTGGCTCATTAGATTACACAATAATTATACTAATCTGTTCCATTTTTCATCTGATGATTTCTAGAAGAGTTGTTGATCAGTTCAGCATGACTGTTCATGCTGCACTCACCTCTGTCTCTGTCATTTCAGCAACAATCTCATCTTCTTTGAAAACTCTTATATCAAAGTCTTCGGACCCAACAAGAAGCTGTAACATGTCATGAATGAAGAGGTATATTAATGTTACATGAAAGCACACGTAGAATAGTGTCTAAACCTTCTACATAGTGGGACATTTATCACAGTTTACATTTGTCTGGTGTTTATTTGTGTTTTTTTCCTGAGCCGTATTCATCAAAGATTATTTTTATATATGGGTATTAGATCCCATTTTATTTTTAACTTTTTGTCAAATGTCACTGAAATGTCTCAAGCTACTGGAAAATGTTGCAAAGCAGTCTCCAGAATGCAAGAGCAAAGAAAACTAAAACAAGAGTGAGATGTGAGAAACAAATCAATCATTCTGCACACCTATATAAAATGACAATGCTGCCAACATTCCAGGCTCCATGTACAAACATCTACAAAATTTCTAAGGGTGCGTTCACATGTTCAGTTTTTCAGATGCAGTTTTCAAAGGCAAAAGCAGGTGTGGATTATAATGTGTGAGAAAATATCATTGAGAGAGGTTACTCCTCCTCTTTTTCCACTCCTGGTTTAGACATCGAAAACTGCATCTGAAAAACTGAACGTGTGAAGGCACCCCGATGGTGATGCCACACATGGCGTTTTGAACCCTTTTTTTGTCCGTTTTTAAACAGTCCATTAAAAAATGCATGCGTTTTTTGAAAACGCATCAGTTTTTGACAGGATTTACCGACTATCTTAATTAAAACTGGTCAAAAACGGATGAGTTTTCAAAAAACACATGCGTTTTTGTATGGACTGCTTAAAAACGGACCAAAAACGCGTTCAAAATGCCACGTGTGCCATCAACCCTAAGGGTGATGCCACTCATGGCGTTTAGAACCTGTTCTGAATCAGTTTTTGGCCCGTTTTTTAGCGAAATACATGCTTTTTGCTTAAAAACGGGCCAAAATGGATTCAAAATGGTTTCAAAACGGATTCAAAACGCCATGTGTGGCATCACTCTAGGCCAGCCAAACAAATTCAAAGAAGAAATGTTATCATACAATAGATTCAGCAGCACTGCGGTACTAAATTACTGCTTCCTGGAATAAGTGGTCCACTGTTAAATAGGACCTGTCACCCATAATTTCGGCACTAGGAATTTATGTGCTTAAACAAACGTCGCAGTGTTAGAAGGATAGCGTTACCGGAAACCTCCGGTAACGCTATCTAACACTGCAGCGGGGTACATTGTAATCGTCGGGCCGCTCGCAAAGTGGTCTGATGTATTCATGATGGGGCGGGGTTGGGGAGTGGTTAGGGGCGATGACTGCAGCATGACGTGCGGCAGTCACCGCTGGCCTATAGAGCGAGCAGGGCGGTCCGGGGAAGAGGCAACGCCTCGGAACACCCCTTCATGAATACATCGGACCGCTTTGCGAGCGGTCCGACGATTACATTGTACTCCGACACAGTCGGAGGTTTCTGGTAACGCTATCCTTCTAACACTGCGGCGTTTGTTTAAGCACTAGGAGCTGCTTAGTTTAGTAAGAAGCACCTAATGCCGAAATTATGGGTGACAGGTCCTCTTTAAGTTTTGTTGAATTCTTTACCTTGGGAATCAAATAAAGCATAGAATCATCAAACAGTGCTAGCACCCAAGTGCCAACACGTAACACAGGCCGAGGTGCAAGTAATGAGGGCAAAATACCATTTCATGATAGCAATTGCTATGATACATAATATGCAAGCTTACCTCTTTTTTACCATCTCCATCAAAATCACAGAGTGCCAGGGAGCGAACATTGTCCCCTGTAACCTAAAATAAAATAGCCATGTCAATACATTGTATTACTATTATACTATACTATACAATTATATTATACTATACTAGAAGTATAAGGCCTCCCCTGAAAATAAGACCTAGCGGCAGTCATTGCAGCAGCACCCCCAGAAGGCTGTGACATGGGGAAGAATTCAAGGAATTAAATCACTGGTTGTTGTGCTGCAAATGTGATACCAGCAGCTACCAGGATAAGAAGGGATCAATTATGGAAAGTTCTTTTACTAAACACGAGAGACTAGGGCCAAAGATTCTAATAGAAATAGAGTCACAAGAAATACAGCATGAAATTCAGAGTTTGGAGAGTTATAAGGATGTTTAAGAAATAGATTTTTTGTTCAATCATAAATGTAAATTCTTGTTCATGGAAAAATAAGACATCCCCTGAAAATAAGACCTAGCGCCTCTTTAGGAGCAAAAAATAATATAAGACACTGGCTTATTTTCGGGGAAACCGGGTATTACACGTTCAGCGTTTGGAGAGTACCATAGTTAACATCACAATTTTAGGCTGCGTTCACACATGGCATTAACATTGCATTTTGAATTGCAATACAACAGCTTTACCATTTGCAATTACAATTTGTTAACATTGTATTTACAAAATGAATGTGTTCACACAATGTTAGCACATGAGTTAACATTGCGTTTTGGAAAACGTTTTCCCACCAAGCAAGTTAGGCCCTATACACGGAGCCTAACTTGCTGATGGGTGGGGATCTCAGTGATGAGACCCTCACAGATCACGAGAACGGTGGTCCAAATGGGTACCAAGGGTCGTCGCACCCCCAGATGAATGAAGCAGACGGAGCTGATGGAGACTCCCGAGCGCTTTTGTGAACTCCACCGATCAACAAGTGAGGCCCTATCCAGTGGATAGGGCCTAACTTGATTGGTGGGAAAACCCCATTTAACGACAATGTAATTAGGAAAATCTCCTCTCATCAGCAGTTTCAAGCAGCTTACATTAGCTCTTATACTATAGTAAGAAAGTAGTACTGTACTGATATTTTAGGTGTAGATTCAGCTTCCCTGAAGCCAAATCACTAGGTCAAGATCTCTACAGACACTGATCAAGTAGGGAATTCTGTGAGATTTCAGCCTTACAGGATTCAGATTGTAAATGTACATTTGTGATAAAACACAGGCAAATCAATCAAACTAATGGAATGCATTTGTAATGTTCCTGAACTTTTTACCTAGATTCATTTATAAGTGAAAGGTAAAATGTTTAAAGGACACCTGTCATCAGGTCTGTGTCACTACTACCTGTTGGAGCAGCTCACAAGGATCCCATCCCAGCCTTTATCTAGTTATTTCATACATTATTCATTGTAAAATCATCTATTTTTTATCATGTAAATGAGGCTGGTCACATGGTCAGAGGCAGTGATGTCACCCGTTACCCCTCCTCTCTCCTCCCCCTGCTCATGTCTGTGTGTAATGTATAGTAAAACATGGCTAGTGTGTGTGCGAGACACAGACATCAGCTACACACAGGGGTGTACCAGGCCTGTCTGCTGCCTGAGGCAAGCCATAGAGAGACCCCCCCCCCCCGCCCCCCGCTCATATATGTAAGATATCAGGCAGTGTCAGGACCGGATGCATCATATTGGTTTGGTGTGAAAATAAAGCAATGCAAAATACATACAGCATACCGCCATGCAGTATAAAATGCATACAGAGTGCCGCCATGTAGTATAAAATGCATACAGTGTGCTGCCATGTAGTATTAAATGCATAAAACATGCCGCCATGTAGTATAAAATGCGTACAGCGTCCCCTATGTAGTATAAAATACATACAGTGTCCCCCCATGTAGTATAACATACATACAGCATATCGCCATGTAGTATAAAATGCATACAGCCTACCGCCATGTAGTATAAAATGCATACAGAATATATATATATATATATATATATATATATATATATACACACACATATAAACACATACATATACACATCACATACATCAAATGCATACAGCCTACCGCCATGTAGTATAAGATGCATACAGAATATATATATATATATATATATATATTACACACATATAAACACATACATATACACATCACATACATATACACATTACATACACACATAACATACATGTACATATACACATCACATCACATACATATACACATACATATACACACACATATACACATTACATACACACATTAAATATATACATATACATACACATATACACATACATATGCATATACACACACTTATACACACATATACACATACAAACATACTTTATTTTCTTTTATTCTCCAGGAAGATTCTCCACGAGTGCATACAGCAGAGGAGGGGGGGGGAGCGGAGGAGGGGGGTAGCGGAATGGAGGAGAGGGGGGGGGGAGCGTAGGAAGGGGGGATGCGGAGCGGCGATGAACGCAACGGAGGGAGCGAGCGGAGATGAACGGGACGGAGGGAGCAAGCGGAGATGAACGGGACAGAGGGAGCAGAGGAGAGGGGGAGGGACGGAGCGGAAGAGGAGAGAGCGGAGCCGGTACGAAGGGAGCAGACAGGTGCTTAGGGAGATGTGGCGGCCAGCGGCTAAAAGGATGTGCCAGCTGGCTGGAAAGAGGATGCGCCATCCGGCATGCAGGGGGGTGTGTCAGCCTGGGCGGGCGGTAAGGCGGACGGCAGCACGGGCCGGCGAGCGAGCGCACAGCAACATGGGTGGGGGTCCCAGCGGCAGCATAGGCGGAGTGGCAGGCGGCAGCATAGGCGGAGTGGCAGGCGGCAGCATAGGCGGACTGGCGGGTGGCAGCATGGATGGGTGGGCGAACAACGCTGCCCCCTCGTCCAGCAGGTGGCGCGCCGCCTGAGGCGAGATTCTCAACTCGCCTCATGGCAGGTGCGCCCCTGGCTACACATGAATCTGACATGTTCTGCTGTAACATGGCTGCCTGGAGCTGCTGTATCTCTCCAATACACACACACACATGCACACACAGGCTGCAGGGGGCGTGGCCACCAGCACCAGGAAGCACATCATTATACAGCCTCACTCCATTATACAGGCTGTCAGTCATGCACTGGGGGTGTGGCTGTACCTCCCACTCATGAATAGAGTGGACAGCTTGAATATGCTAATGCTTCATTGGACATTTCACAGGTCATTTGCATACAGCTTTAGGACCTCATTGCTTAGGTTTACAGGCATGTAGAGGGACAATGAAGGGATAGAGGCAATGCTCTCTAATGGCAGTTTATGAAAATATATTTAGTTTAAGGGGGTTATTGTGCATGACTGGTTCTCTTTAAAAGGTGATTTATCCATGAATGGAACCCTGTGACACAGAAAATACAGTCTAATCTGGTTTTGAATAACTTTTCATTTTTTTATCTTAATTTTAGAAATAGTTATAAGCTTTATTACAAACTAATTCTGGTTAGAAACAAAACACTCACACATCTAGTTAGTGTTCCTTCAATCTTTTTCTGTACAGAGTAATTTCAGTATTTTTCCGGAGTATATTTTTGTTCTATTGTAAGAGATATATATTCTTCCTTATTGGCCATGCCGGCAGCCATGGGAGGATAGAGGAAAGGGGGAGGAGAGCTGGAGGACAGGAGGAGGATGTTGGAGGACACAGGAGGAGGATAGAGGACAGGAGGAGGATGCTAGAGGATAGAGGACTGGGGCGGCTGGAGGCTAGGAGGAAGATAGAGGACAGGGTTGGCTGGGGGACAGGAGGAGGAGGCTGGAGGAGACTGGGGGACCAGAGCAGGAGACTGTCGCAGGAGGAGGAGGCTGGGGGACAGGAGAAGTATAGAGGATAGGAGGAGGAGGCTGGGGGACAGGAGGCTGGAGGACATGAGGAGGAGGAGGAGGATGTAGGACAGGGGCCGCAGGAGGAGGATATAGGACAGGAGACCACAGGAAGAGGATGGAAGACAGGAGGCCACATGATTAGGATGGAGGACAGGCAGCCACAGGAGGAGGACAGGAGGCCACAGGAGGAGGATGGAGGACAGGAGCTACAAGAGGAGGCTGGAGGACAGGAGGCCAAAGGAACAGGATGGAGGACAGGAGGAGGCTTTAGGACAGGACGCCACGGGAGGAGGTTGGAGGACAGGAGGAGGCTTTAGGACAGGACGCCACAGGAGGAGGATGGAGGACAGGAGGAGGCTGGATGACAGGAGCTGCAGGAAGATGGAGAACAGGAGGAGGCTGCAGGATATGAGCTGCAGGAGGGGGACGGAGGACAGGAGGCCACAGGTGGAAGATGGAGGACATGAGCTACAGAAGGAGGATGGAGAACAGGGGATACAGGAGGAGGATGGAGGACAGGAGCTACAGGAGGAGGCTGGAGGAAAGTAGCTACAGGAAGATGATGAAGGACAAGGGGCCACAGAATGAGGAGGATAGAGAACAGGGACCACAGCGTGAGATGAGGGGTAGGCGTACAGATAGTATTATGTGCAAGTATAGGGAGATTAAATAAAAAGTGGAAAACTAAATGTAAAGTGAGGATAAAATTAAAGAGGGGTTTTATATGTTGCAGAGTTGTATTAGGGGTAATTATACGGGTCCATTTATTGCCAAAGTAAGGTGCATTTACATGACCTATTATATGGAATCCCAAATTTCTAATAAGTTGGTCCCCTGTTTGTATGTATGACGGAGACAGAGGAAGGAATGACACCAATCATATGTTACTTTTTTTATCTGTCACTGTATTCTTCTTTGTAAGCCCTTACATATATTGCAGGCCACAACAGACTGTTCACCAACAATGAGCCTGTTTTTGCTTACCTCCTTTTTTATATGCTGATTCTTTGTATGTTTAAAGAAAATATTCAATAAAAATGTAAATTGAGTGGGTTTTTTAAACTATTCATTAATCTGCTCAGCTCGCCATCGTCAAGTGAGTGATGGGTTTGGGATGTTCAGAAGCATGTTCTATAATCTAGTAGACCAAAAGTAGCACTACAAAGCCATGATAGGTGTGTAGCCTCCCAACATTTACCAACTGCAATAACATCAAAAATATATCTACCGTCCAAAACACATCGTTCCCCTTGCAGTCAAATCCTTGCAAAGCACAGTTTCCACCAATAATTGCAAGTGGATAAGTGATATCCCCTAAAGATCCCAGGACAACCGCATTGGCTCCATCTGCAACCTAAACAATTGTGAAAGAGACAAATTACAGACGTGGAGTTAGTATATGATATAGACCAGAATTGAAGCTATACACAAATGAAACTCATATGTTAACCATGTAAAAATGATTGTGATTTCCCATGTTTTAGGTCACTCAACCTATGTCCCTTACTATACAGAAGTTTACAGATGCTGTCATTACTTACTGTTGCGGCTCACAATCTAAATACCTTATTGGTATGTCTTTGGAAATACTGAACTATAAAACATATCAACAAACTGATTTAAGCAGAATATACAACTACACCCGCCCCACAGGTTTACACAAGGGTTATTTGAGGCCGATCCTATTCATAACATTATGGTATAGTAGAGGTTAAAGTTGAGGCAAAAATCCAGAAATATGTAATAGTCATTGATCAAATGAATGTGTTATACTTAATATCATTCGCTCAGAACGGGAAAACAGCATGAATAGCATGAGCAATCAACTGTTCAACTAGACCAGTGGTGGCTAACCTATGGCACTGGTGCCAGAGGTAGCACTCAGAGCCCTTTCTGTAAGCACTCAGGTCATCACCAGAGATGACTCCAGGTATCTTCCTGCGGTCCCAGACAGCCCAGGACTTGCTGTGCACAGAGGTATTTTGAAGTGACAGCTCTGCCTGGGACTATTTTCTGCTTTATTGATGTCCTCAGGGTGCCGGTATCAATGAAAGCTGTGACAGAGAAGGGACTATAAATCACAAATTAAATTTCTGTGTTGGCACTTTGCGATAAATAAGCGGGTCTTTGTTGTAGTTTGGGCACTCGGTCTCTAAAAGGTTTGCCATCACTGAACTAGACCATCCAAGCAGAGTGAATGTTTAAGATGTTCACATTGTGGGGCAGATTTATCAAGCGGTCTGAAAGTCAAAATATTCCTAGTTGCCCATGGCAACCAATTACAGCTCAGCTTTCATCTTACCCATGAATATTTTAAAGGGGAACTGTGATTGGTTGCAACTGAGAATATTCTGACTTTCAGGCAGCACAATAAATCTGCCCCTGTATGTCCTCAAGGAGAACTAAAATATATCTGTAAAAAATAAATTGCTAGAATGATAATTTTAAAATGCCTTTGTCCCAACTTTAAAAATTTAGGGAGAGATTTATTAAGCTGCCTAAGAGTAAGGATGTGCTAAGTTGTCCATGACAACCACACAACCATTACAGCTCAGCTTTCATTTTACCAGTGCTCATAAATATTTTAAAGGGGAGCTGTGATTGGTTGCCATGGGCAACTAAACACATTCTTACTCTTAGGGTAAATTTCAACAAGTATATTATTGGAAACCAGATCTCAATTTCTGTATGTTACCTCTTTAAAAAACAGGTCCGAGTTGTTATGGACATCATAAGCCAAGAGGTTGGTTTGGGTTCCCACTATGAGCGAGTCACAGCCCAGCTGAGGGTCCAGGACTCCAGCGGTTAGACAGCTGACACTTTGGTTAATGTTCAGCAGAGAGATATCCGAGTCTTGAGTGCTCTGCACTAAGCGGTTTGCAGAGAAACGTTGGCTACGAGCATGGGGGTTATGTATAAAAACCTGGAAGAAACATATACAGGAAGATACATATACGAGAGACTATGCAACCATTGTTCATGAATTCAATGCTAGGGCAGTTACCATTTTGGAGGTGGACCCTTCCAAGCTCTGGCCCTGCCCCACGGCACAGTTGATCTGGGGCAGTGGAGACAAAGTTTCCCATCACCCCAACAAAGAAGAATGAATAATAAAAACCCATAAACGCCACATCCTATGGCTCTGTTAAAATCCAATCCTTCCAATGTATATGGTCAGGTGTGAGTTTTGTAACGCCTTGTCCTCATGTGCACTTAGGACCCAGCTCTCTCTGGCCAGACATGACTTCTAGGCATTGTATGGCACCAGGTATAAGTACCAAGTAAACTACTAATACATGGTCCCCATTAACTCACCAAATGCTGTCCTCAGCCCTGAAGAAAAGCACTTAGACATATTGGGGCGCATTTACTTAGCCGCCCGGTCGCGATCTCCGCTGTGCGAGGATTCGGGTCTGCAGAGATTCACTAAGATCGTGCGGCCAATTTCCTGCATGTGTTGCTTCCCCAGCTGAGGTCCGCCGGAGCTCACCTTCTTCTTCCTGTTGCATGTGAGTGCTGATGTTGCGACACAATTTGGTTTTTAAATTCCACGGTTTGTCCAAATCAGTCGGGGTTTCCCACGCCCATGCCAACCCGATTTGTGTCACATGCAAGCCGGCCCCGATGCGCCACATTCCGATCGCGTGCACCAAAAACCCAGGGCAATTCAGCGCAAAACAGAAAAAAAAAACCACGAAAATGCGGCATTTGGACCCTTAGTAAATGTGCCCCACTGTATATTGTATATTACAGCAATATAATGGAAGGAATTTAAACTGATTGCTTAAAACCACATGAGACTGCAAATTAATTAATGAACATAGCAAAATAAGACTTGGAGAACACATAGGTTGATGCATACCTTTCCAGCTTGGGTAGCTGCAGTCAAACATGGGTGCGTCCCATCATATTTCCCAACGGTCACCATGCGGGGGTTGATTTTGTGATTCAACTTCAGGGTAAATATTGGAACAAGCATGATGACTCCTAGCAAACAGATAACAAGATGTGCACAAAATATCACAGAAGATTATTATGAAATTCTAAAACTTGATGACTTCAAACTGGGAAAGGTCTCCAGTGATAGCCGATGACTAAAGGCAGCAGTTTTGGTAACTGCACTCATTTTGGGAACTAAGAATGCTTTTTATTCCCACCAAAATAGCATCACTGTTGTTTAAAGGTTATGTCTGGTACTAACGTAAACCCTAAGGACTACAATTACACCAATCTTGTGTCAAAACCTTTTTCTCTCTCTCTTTCTCCCCCTGACCTCCTTCCCCACCCATTCTCCCTTACACTATATGGCTCAATTGATACAGTAGCTGGTTATGTATCTGAAGAGATTGTGTTATACTCCCCCCTGCGAGGGGCATTTGTTGTGCCGATTCTATTGTAAGGCGCCTCTATGCTTCCTAATCAATAAAGTTCCCATTTGACACCATCTCCCAGCGCTTATAATGCTGAGAGATAGGGAGGAGCCGTCCCCCATGCCGCTGTAAGCTCCCTCTGTGCAGCTTCTGTGGCCCTGTAAACAAACAGGGGCACGGATCAGACAGACCGCGGTGCGGGACATCAGCGGCGCCGGAGGAGGTAAGTACACATTTATTATATTTAAATGGCCTGCCCCAACCCGCCCCTAAGTAACACTTTAAACCCGGATAACCCCTTTAAGGGTTCATTCACATGGGCGTATGGGAGACGTATGTACGGCTGCATGCTTGCGGCAGTAAATACGTCCCCCATAGATAGCAATAGGCGTACAGGCGCCATGCATCTCTATGGAGACAAGAGGGGTCATCCCTCCTCCTCTCCAGCGTGCCAGACAGGCACACGTTCATATGAATGTAGCCTAAGAATAGAGGGGTCAATTCCCTGCAGAGTCACTTAAAGCAGCCACTACACAAAGAACGCTGCTGGAATTATTGACGGACAGGGACCCCTGTAACACCCTGATACTTTATACATTTTGCACAACTTTGCATACTTATTATACAATATTTATAGCATTGGTATATTTAGTTTCTATGTTCTATTATACTATAAAACTATTTACAATTGGCGCATGTTTAAAGCACAGGACCAAGAGCAGTAGAGATATGGCTTGTATCTGTCACCTATAGGCAATTATGGCTATTATTCCGTATATCGATCACTCCAACTATTAAATTGTCCATAATTAAAGTGAAATGTATGAGATTACTAGATTAAGGCTACCTGCATATGAACGTTGCAAAATTTAACTGTGAAAAATGGAGGCAACATTCTTTTTTTAAGGCTAATTTGCATTCAGTAGAAATTGACCAAATGAACCACTACTAGTATCCTGTCAAGAAGATTATCACCTTCTAGATCATGTTTCTGTCATGGCCCAGTGTGGTGTCATCATCCGGAAGGTCAACTTTAAAGTAAGATGTTAATTGGTTGCATGAAATCATGCAGGAGGAAAGTATAGAAACTGAAGTCAAGGTCTCCCCACCTCCAAACTCCTCTTCTGTTGTTCAGGAGAGCCGATTAGTGTTGGCCCTGAGGGCAGGGTTGTCAATTACAGTGAAGTGGACATTCTGAAGTAGGGAGAGCTTGACTTCAGTGCTAATCTCTCCTCTCCGGTGACTTTATATATAAATATTTCTTTCTACCTCCTCTGACTTTGCTCTGAAAAGGGGAGTGGTTTCCGTGGTGTGTCTTTTTAATTTCTTTTGGCTCTGGAAAGTGTCGGGAAGTAGAGCAAAAGAAACCTACAATCGGAAGTCTGTCGAGTCACAGCTCTCTGCCTGTGAAAGTTTGGGTGCTAATAATCTGCAGGACACAGTTGGCTCCGCCCTCTGGCTATTATTTTGCACACTCCTTGTAGATGGCTGTGGGGTTTCAGAAGACAATTGATCCCCACATTTAGATTTCTGCTGTTCTCCATTCTTGTGTCCAATTCCAACTGGACAAGCCATCGGACCAGGTCAGCCAGGATTGGTCGCGGTCACACGGTCAAGCGTCCGTTCATAACGTGACGCTAGTGCACAGGGGGCGGACCTCGGCTCGAACGCACATGCGTTTCCAGGGAAACGCATTCGATTGGCTCATCAATCGCATGCGTTTCCCTGGAAACGCATGTGTGTTCGCGCCGAGGACCACCCCCTGTGCTCTAGTGTCGCGTTATGAACGGACGCCTAGCAGAGCGTGTGACTGCGGCCATACATTTTTTTCTGGCTGCGGTATCTGTTGCTGCAGCTCCTCGGTAGCCTGTTCAGCAAATTCTCCAACTGCTGCACACAGAGAAAATGTCCCAGGGATAGGAATATTATTTTCCACATTGGCCACAAAATTACCTCATTACTAACAGCTAGTAGAAAACCAAACAGGCGGAGGTAACAACACTTTATAGAAATGTCCCTCTATGCATTTTCAAACCTAGTTAAATCATGAACTGCACATAGCGTAAACTTATAATTAGGAAGCGCCAGTGCATTTCAAAACGCCAAGTGTGAATGCAGCCACAATGTTGATTTTTTGGATGTTGCCACTACAATGGGCCACGAAGGAAAGGAAACATGAACTGGAAGAAACTGAAATGTAAGCACATTAGACAATATATTGGTAGTGGTTTATAAGTTACATTTCTGCTGACAGATCAGTCGCATGCTCCAATAAAAAAAATGGTTGCAGCTACTGATCCATTCAAAGATATTGCATTAAGTGCAGCCACGTGCCATCTGTTTGCCCCCATGTGTGAGCATTGCAGCTCAAGCGCATCACCTCCAGGAATGAATCCTGTCTTCATATCACATTCAAGAATGAATTAAAATATGCTGAGCAGGTTATTAATTTGTGGCACATACAGTATATTAAAAAAAAAACACTTCTAACAAATATGCAGGCATGGATTTTTCCACTTCTGCTGTTCTTAAGGTGTGTGGCTCAACTGGGTCACATTTTGCCAAAGAAAATATGGTTCCAACTCTAGGATAAATGTGTAAACAATACGTCCTTTCTGTATATGCCAAAGAATGAGTGACATTATGCCAGGCACAGTTGTGCAGCGTGGGCATACACATAGAGAAGGATTTCACAATAAACAGGCGTGAGCTTGGGGAAAGGAAAAAAAAGAAAACAAAATACCATTTAAGAGGAATGTGCTATAGATGGAATATCTGTATGTACATCGCTCCACTGAAAGACAACGCTTAGCCTTTTTTTTTTTTATAAGTGTCCAGTGATAATCTCTACTCAATATAAATCACATAACTTCTAGGAAGATCAGTTAGGGCGCTGTCCCACATTGCGTTTTGGCAGGGTTTGCAAACGCAAACACAGACCAAACCGGGCGGGCCGCAAAACACCGGCGGCTCGTTCCCGATCGCAGGCGTTTCCATAGAAACGCCTATGCAGTCAGGTTGCCCTGGTGGGTGCAGCTTGGTCTGCGTTTGCAAACGCAGTCAAAACGCAACGTGGGACAGCGCCCTTAACTTGTTTTGCCTCCAGAAGAGCAATTATTGTATTAGTTTTATCACGTATCATGTAATATGTATCATAGCTAGAAAGAGCAAGTTGCCTGTCAGAGAACATCTTCAGAGATTTGGAGATTAAAGGAGATCTCTGGACCAAACTGGACCGTAACTGTGTTATGTGGATCTGTTGTAATGACATGGCCATGTCAGTTTTATTAGCCAGGTACTTTGTGCTGAAACGCATTTTAAGTTTCAAATTGATACCTCAGTAGTAGGTAAATGAAGGCACATTAGCCACCAAAATGTGCCCAGCCAGTGACCTGTGGTGTGTGGTAGCAGCACTGCATACAAGAAAGTCCTACAAACCTCGTCTATAAGCTGGCATCTAACCTGCAGCACAATATGCCCTGCACCAGGGGCATAACTACAGTGGTAGACACCATAGCAGCCACTATGGGGCCCGCAGTGTCAGGGGGCTCGGTCATCTCACCTGACACTAAAGAATGGAGGATCTGTACCATTATATACAACCCCTTGTCTCTGGAGCCACTTAATAGCTTTTTGTCAGAGACACATTATTGGGGGGGGGCATCTAAGTTCTGTCTATGGCATATGTCCTTATGAGGATATAGGGGCTTCCAGGAACAGCTATGCCCCCTGGTACATGAGCACCACACCTATATTCTGGCTGTCTGTGGTATTGCAGCATGGCTCCATTGAAGTGAATGGGACGGAGTTGCAATACCATACATAAGCTGCAGGCAGATGTGGAGCAGCCATGTTGGTTAGGGTCAGGTATAACCCCGGGCAGCTGTGGCGCAGTCAGGCGCTCTATGCAAACTGCGCTGCGGCATGTTATGTGTCCTCCTGTCTCCATAGCAACCCAAACTGCCCGCTGCAGCGACTTTCTGTGTCCTGTCACTGTGTCCCCTGAAGCTTCCCTGCTAGTCCTGCTCCCACATCACACGTGACCCCCATCACCCTGCTCTGACTGTAACATCACCTCATACAGATAGATACACTTACCGGAGACAGATGAACGATTTTACCGGGCTATAGGACCTGTGGTGACGTCACGACCATGTGATAGGTCACATGTGTGGGAGGAGTCAGGCCCTGGTGGCTTATAAGAAGTGACAAGAGACAGTGGATGAGCAGAACTGATACAATGCACCATCTATGTGTATTGTCACTATAGGCAGTATAATGTGCGTGCACACCAGGGCTCGGGGTAGACCAGAAGATCTAGCTCTCTATACAAACACTGAGTGCTACTACATACATGGCAGACAACAGCGCATCCCAGACAAGTGATGTGAGAGGGAGGGCAGAGCCTCATAGAAAGACACACACCAGAGGGAGACGGGTTTAATCCTCTTATTCCTCATCAATGTCCTGGCTGTACCAGAGCTTATAGGCAACATGCAGCAAATACGTGAGCTCAGCCTATACACCCTTCCCAACGCCATGATGGAATAGTATGTCAGGAAGAGGTTAAACTCCCAGCCCACTCAGGCCAGGGGTGGCATTTCCTTTCTAGAATTACTTCATTTATGTGAAATCTCACCCATTTCTCCTCTAAAGCCATGTGAAAATGAAAGGAAGAGAGTCATATTTGCTTTACATGGAGGGCTCCAGGTTTCGGTAGTCTCCTGGGTGGCAGAGCCTCTGTGGGCCCTTTTGCAGTGACCTCACGTGACAGCATTAACATTTCTGAAACTAAAACAGTTTCCGGTTCCCTAAAATATTCCATAGTTTATTATACCAAACAGCCCCCTTATTTTATATACAGCCGACTTATGGTTGTTGTAGAATTTTTTATTTTATATAAAGCCCCCTTCAATCCCAAGGATTCCTTATGTACAGCCTTATGTGCCCCCCCCCCCATCAGCCGTTAGCTCCGGCACTTGCCCAGTGCTGCCACCGGCCCTAGCACGGGGAGTGTCATTTCAGAAGCCTCCATATTTGGTTCTTTAGTAACTAGAGGCATGCTTTTGCACTATAGAAAGATTAACAAAATGCACCTCCCTTTTTTCGAAACCACAACCATGTCCTTAAGGACATAGCCATTTTATAGCTTGAAGATGTTTTCCCACAAAGACAAGTTGGGCCCTATCCACAGGATAGGGCCAAACTTGCTGATCAGCGGGGGTCTCAGTGCTGAGACCCCCACAGATTGTGAAAATGAGGGGTCCGACCGACCCCTTGCTGCTCCTCAATGGAGCAGACGGCCGCGCATGACCGTTCTGCTCCATTAATCTCTATGGAGTTGACGGAGATCGGTGAGTGCATCGCTCGGCAATATCCATCAGCTCCATAGAAATTAATGGAGCAGAACGGTCATGTGCGGCTGTCAACTCCATTAGTCTGGAGCGGCAAATGGTCGGTCGGACCCCTTGTTTTCACAATCTGTGGAGGTTTTCACTGAGGATAGGACCTAACTTGTCTTCATAGAAAAACCTTTAAGGCTCAGCCCCATTTTTTGGATTCTGACATGCATCGCTTTATGTGGTTATAACTGTAAATTTTGGCTTATTCTTTTTGTAAATAAACGCAAAACTTAAAAAAACATGCTGAATTTTTTAAAATAAATAAGTTGCTGAATAACATTTCCCCATGCGTCTATTTTAAATTTTCATAATTTTTAAAATGTCTGGATAATTTATTTTGATGTGACGCGGCTTACAAATCGAATATCAGTTTTCTGTATTTTCAGAATTTACTATTTTGGGGATAATTACTGTTTTGAATGAAATTTTAAATATTTAGCATTAAAAAAAACCCTATATAATCAACCCATTTTCAAATCTGCACCCCTCAAACTATCAGAAACAGTTTTTAGGAATATTGTTAACCCCTTGAGATCTTCATAGTAATTAAATCAAAGTGGGGGTCAAATTTAGTAAGTTATACGTTCATTTAGCCCTAAAGTTTACACATTTCCAAAAGATAAAAAGAGAAACCCCATCTTACAATTTATTATGCAATGATGGCATTGTGATGGCATTTTTTTCCGGGTGAGATGCTTTTTCCAGTGTTAACATTTTGGGGTTGGTATACCCTATTGTTGAAAATTTATGAACTTTTTTTTGAGGGTAGGAGTAGAAAAGCATCAATTCTGTACTGGATTTTTTACTTTTCACACATTTTTTTGTGTTCACCGTATAGCCTAATAATCATGTTATCCTATGGGTCAATACGATTACGGGATACCATACTTGAATATTTTATCTTATGTTTTACTAAATTTGCCAGATCAAACCCTTATGTGGGGAACAATCTATCATTTTTGTATCTATACTGATGTTTTGCAGGGTATTAGCTGTGTCAGCCTTTGCATAGGTTGACACTGTGCCTTTACAGGCACTGCCTGCCTGTCACAGATGCCATCTCGCAGGCACGGCTGCCATAGGAACAATCGGCAGCCCTGAAGACATGACGGGGGGGGGGGGGGGGGGGCGCGGCGATCGTGGGGAAGAGACCCCTCTAAGGCAAGTTAAATGCTGTGGTCGTGCTGACTGCGACATTTAATGGGTTAAACACCCCTTGTTCGGAGCTTGCTTAGACCGCAGGTGTTACACTGGGATGTCGGCTGTTAGTTAGTTACAATCTTGACTCGGGAAGGGGTTAATGGCCCCCATATTGTATTATGCCCCTTCCTGCAGCCAACACCCTAAGGACCCATATAATACTCCTAAGGCAACTCATTAACATATAATACCTCCTCCTTTAACATGTTTCCCCACTTTAATTTATCTCCCCTTCACTTATATGTAATACTTTCTGCACTCCTATACCCCTCATCTCCTCATATTGTGGCCACCCTCACTCCCCTTCTGATTGTGGCCACCTGCCCTCAATCCCCCTCATATTGTGGCCCCCTGCCCTTCATTTGTTTTATATTGTGGCCTCCTTTCCTCCATCCTCCCTCATATTGTGGCCTGCTGCCCTACATCCTCCTTCATATTGTAGCCTCTGACCTCCTTCATATTATGGCCTCCTGTCCTCCATCCTCTGTCATACTGTGACCTTCCTTCTCCTTCCACTTCATATTGTGGCCTCCCTCACATTCTGGCCTCCTGTCTTCTATCCTTTTTCATATTGTGGCCTCTATCCTCTTCGTATTGTGGCCTCCTGTCCTCCATCCTCCCTCATATTGTGGCCTCAATCCTTCATCATATTGTGTTCTCCCTTCTTTATCAACCTCATATTGTGGCCTCCTGTCCTCCCTTATATTGTGGCCTCCATCCTCTTCATATTGTGGCCTCTCTTCTCCATCCACCTCATATTGTGGCCTCCCTCCTCCATCCACCTTACATTGTGGCCTGTCTCCTCCATTATATTGTGGCCTCTCTCATATTGTGGCCTCCTGACCTCCATCCCCACTCATATTGTGGCCTCCATCCTCCATTCTTTTCATTTTGTGGCCTCCATCCTCTTTGAATTGTTGCCTCCTGTCCACCATCCTCACTCATATTGTGTCCTCTTTCCTCCCTCCTCCATCATATTGTGGGCTCCACCCCCCTCATATTGTGGCCTTCTGTCCTTCCTTCACTGGCCTCATATTGTGGCCTCTCTCCTACATCCTCTGAATAGTGTGGCCCCCTGTCCTCCATCCTCACTTATATTGTGGCCTCTCTCCCCTCCTAGTTATTAAAAAAACAAACCAAAAACTTTACTTACCTTACCCACATAGTCTTGCTTCCTCCTCTTCCTGGGGATCTGAGATGACGAGGAGAGTGCAGGGCCAGACGAGGGTAGGAGCTACTCCAACTGGCCCCACTCTCTCCTCTTCGCCATCTCAGATCCCCAGGGAGAGAAGCAGGACTGCAGGGGAACGATGGAAACGTAAGTCACATTTTTGTTTAAACAGTGAGGCGGCAGCAGGAGTTGGTTCCACTTCTAAATGCTATCTCCTTTTCCCTGGAACAGTATAATTTGTTAGACTCTCCTATTATACAGGAAGACCTTCAAGCAGCTATTAAGGCACTTGTAGATGGGCATCACTCCTGTATTTGCATCCGTGAGAGCGAGTGTCAGTTATTAACCAACTTTCTCCTCCTTTTTCCCATCAAAGAGGCGCGACTGTCCTCTATCTCCCCTACTATTCGCTTATAGAACCTCTTGCCATACAGCTACATTCTGACTCTACATATGTGAGTATGCAGACTAGATAGACTAGGATTATATGCGGAGGACCTGCTTTTATTCATGTTGCAAACTGACACCACTCTTCCCTATGCTATTGATATTATCAACTCATATATTATATCTTCATATAAACTAGGATAAGTCCTATCTTATGTTATTCTCTTCCTGGCCGTACCCTGATCCTGTACACAGATCCTTATGCCCATTGGTCAACCTGTTGCATGACATGTTATGTCAAACAGTTTCCATAATGCTGGCAGAAAGCAGCAGATCTCAAACTCAAGATGTGTTGTTGACAGTTTTGGGCTGCCCCAAATTATGTTTCATCCTTTGACATATGGTAAGGAATTTTCAATATGAGATTCCTTTAAGATGTATTTCCCAGTCTATTTACTAGCTGTATAAAGTATAACTAGTTGTTTTGCTTTTAGTGCCAGCATGGCCATCTGTATTATTCCACACGTACTATTCTATTGGTCCATGCATTGCTCTTCCCCTTTTATTTGTAACTTTCTATTCAGCTTTGGAGGGTGGGAAAGTGTCTTGGTTTTCTTGGTCTATTTATCCCTGTGATTCAGTGTGCCATGATCTCAGCGTTGGACATTGTTCCTGCTTCCTCCTTGCTGCCTAGTTACACACAGCATAATGTGTCTGATTCATTGCACCGTGTGCAGAGACTGTAGAGGGCTGAGTGCAGAGAACTTGTCAGTAAGGATGTTTATTGTCACACATTTAAAGGACATCCTAGGCCAGTGATGGCAAACCTTTTAGACACTGAGTGCCCAAGCTACAACCAAAATCCACGTATTTTTTGCAAAGTGCCAATGCAACAATTTAAGCAGTAACTTATTACTCCCTGATCTTTCACAGGTTTAAGTTGTAATGGCACCTGAAGACACCAATGCGCTAGAAAGAATGAGAGGAATTTTGGCTTATCATTGTAGCTTCCTTTTAGGGTCCTGGGCTGCCTGGGACTGCAAGAAGCCTTGAGTCCTGTCTGCTGAGCTCTGCACTTGGGTGATGGTAAGGGTGCCCATAGACAGGGCTCCGAGTGCCACCTCTGGCACCCGTGCCATAGGTTCGCCACCACTGTCCTAGGCTAATACATGTGGTATATGAGCTATTATTATTACCCTGGAGGCAATATCATTGGAAAGTGGCAATCCACAGCTTCTTAATAACTAGGATCTATCTATATCATAACAAGGATCTGTAATAGACCCTGCCAGAGGAAAAACTGGACGTTATCACATTAGGCCCTAAGTAAATAATACAACTGTGTCAATAGGACTGCATTTGAATTTTTTTCCAGCATAAAATAGCACAAAATATTTAATAATTCTACACTAGGAAGTACAATTTTAATAAGCCCTCATATAGCTCTGAAAATACAAAACTAAGAATGGTTATTGCTTTTGGAAGGTAGAGAGTGAAAAACAGAAACGCAAAAACAGAAAAGGACCACACTTGTGCCACACTTGACAATTGGCTGTGTCCGGTATTGTGGCTCATACCCATGGACAAGATTCAAACTGTTTTGAGAAAAGCTGAAATGTGGAGAATTGACACTTTTTTCCAAGCTACAGTAACAACTACAGGCCACACTAGACAAAATCTAAAGAACTAAGCAGATTTTAGACTTTATTACTAGATACACAGATCATAGGCGGCAGTTGTGTTGAAGGAGCTCATGAACATTAGCATATATAGAAATAATATAGAGTTTCTGTATTTTTTGTTCATTGGGACATGAAATATTTTGTAGCCACAGTGATAAGCAAAATGGTGTGAGTTGCATTACTTCCAGCATCCAGAAGGTCTTACAAACAGCATTTGTTTACATCGCACAAAACCTACAGAATGCCCTTCATGTACCATCATTAAAGGGACCTACACAGTGACATAACTGTGGCTGTTACCTGTGCTGTAACTTCATGGTACACATTATCGTACATAACACCACTGTGTCCATTATCCTACAACTTGAACTGCTTTATCCCAGTACACAACTTTAACCCACAACTGTGACATTATTTTGTGCATTATACTACTACTTTAACAACAGTGAGGCACATTTACTAAGAACAGTGCTAACTGCACTATATGCAGTTTGCCTGTGTATTGTGCAGACGGCGCCAGATTCATGATTTGTGGCGCCCGTTCTTCATGAATCTGGTGCTCCCTGCACTGCTCCGACAGAGTGCACTATTTTTTTTGGTGCACCTTTCCGTTGGACTTTGCATATTAAAAGTGGCACATGGTTCGACTGAGTACCGGAACGCCCATTGCAGTGTAGAATTTGTATCACATCGGTTATAGTGCAACATGCGCCACAAAGTGTTGCATGCGCCAGAAACGTGTCTCGGACACTTCTTAAATACCTGTGCTAGCAGTTTGCACTGAAAAGATCGTACAAAGTCAGACAGAAAACTGGAGAACGTCCCTTAGTAAAGCCCTTAGCACGGCCTGTGTGTATTTTCCCAGTACTCTGATATCACTTTGGATATTGCCTGGGCTGTAACTATGCTTTGCATACAATCCCACTAATGTGTCATTAATCTGTGCAAGATTTCATGTTATGAACTTGGTTAGGTTGGTTGTCTCACCAAAGATATGTGTCAGATTGCTAAGGGTGTGATCAGAATAAGGTGGCCAAAAGTTGTGGAACATTGCATTTAATGCAATCTCAGAGAAGTAAATGGAGCCTTTGTCGTGCTTGTACGCTTGTACATAATTCAAGGGAAACCTTTAGGGTGATGTCAGACATTTGAAAACGCAGACAAAGCCACAACCACCGGGCCGGGCCTCGGCCCGATCGCATCAGTGTTTCTATGGAAACGCCTGCGATCGGGAACGAGACGCCGGTGTTTTGCGTTAAATTGACCCAAAACACCGGTGGCTCGTTCCCCGATCGCAGGCGTCTCCATAGAAACGGCAATGCGATTGGGCCGCGGCCCGCCTCGGTGGGCGCAGCTTTGTCTGCGTTTGCAAGCGCAGACAAAGCGCTACGTGTGGCACCAGCCTCAGCCTCCATTCTCCTGGTCAGAGGAGTCAGACCCGCAGAGAGCTGAGGGCGCGTTCACACGTTCCGCTAGCGCCGCGTTCATAACGCGACGCTAGCGCACAGGGGGCGGAGTTTTGTGTTATTAATCGCATGCGTTTCCCGGGAAACACATATGCGATCGGCCCGAGCCCCGCCCACTGTGCGCTAGCGTCGCGTTATGAACGCGACGATAGCGGAACGTGTGAACGCGCCCTCACATTTACCCTGAGGGCGCATTCACACGTTGCGTTTTCATTGCGTTTGAAACACATTAGAACAGCTGATGTTGCCTAATTACATTACCATTTACGTTTGTTAACGCTATGTTAACACATACGTTAGCGCAATGTTAAAGCGTATGTTAACATCGCGTTTACAATGCACTTTGTAAACGGAAATGTTAACAGTGATATAATTAGGCAAATCACCTCTCCTCAGCTGTTTATATGCGTTTCAAACGCGATGAAAACGCAGGTCAAAATGCGACGTGTGAACGCGCCCTCAGTCTATAGATAGAGAATAAGATGGTTTGGTGTCAGACCGGTTTCCGACTGTTGCCTGGCATGTCAACCCCTGATAATCCAAAACATGCTATTATATTGATTAGATTGTAAGCCCCAAGGGGACAGGGACTGATTTGGCAAGTTCTGTCTAGCGCTGTATTATCTATGTGTGCTATATAAATAAAGAATTATTATTATTATTATTATTATAAAAGTAGAGCAGCTACAAATCTCCCCATTTCAGTATCCCCAGTATCTCGCAGTCTCAGATGTCATGTCATTGAATCTGCTTTCTTAAAATGTAAAGTTAAGCCTCCTGTCTTTTACCTCATCAGCCAGACATTCCTGACCATAAAATGGCCACAGATGGAGGGTCATGTGATCTCCATCTGTCAATGAACAATCGAACCTGCCAGGACCTAAGGCCGGCGCCACACGTAGCGCTTTGTCTGCGCTTGCAAACGCGAAACACCGGCGGACGCGAAACACCATAGAAACGCCGATGCGATCGAGCCGAGGCCCGTCCCGGTGGGCGCGACTTTGTCTGCGTTTGCGTTTGCAAGCGCAGACAAAGCGCTACGTGTGGCACCAGCCTAAGGGCGCGTTCACACGTTCCGCTAGCGTCGCGTTATGAACATGGGGCGGAGTTTGGGGTGATCGCATATGCGTTTCCCGTTATGAACGCGACGATAGCGGAACGTGTGAACGCGCCCTCAGTCTGAGGGCGCGTTCACACGTTGCGTTTTGACCTGCGTTTTCATTGCGTTTGAAACGCATATACAACAGCTGAGGAGGGGTGATTTGCCTAATTACATCACTGTTAACGTTTCCGTTAACAAAACGCATCGTAAACGCGATGTTAACGCATGCGTTAACAAAGCGTTAACGCATGCGTTTTGTTAACGCATGCGTTAACATTGCGTTTACAAACGTAAACGGTAATGTAATTAGGCAAATTACCTCACATCAGCTGTTGTATATGCGTTTCAAATGCAATGAAAACGCAACCAAAACGCAACGTGTGAACGCGCCCTGATATTCATGAATACTATCATAAGGTCCTGGCAGAGTGGTTGCTCATGGACAAAGAGAGAGATCACACGACCCTCCATCTGCAGCCATTCTATGGCCAGGAATCTGTAGCTGATGAGATCACATATCAAGAAATTTGAGCTGAACTTTTAATAGATCTTTATTGATAAATTACAAAATATACTGCCTCCCCAACAATTACACATTACAAAAAAACACGATGTAAAGTGGCCAACCCCTTTAAGTCAGGTCATTGAAATGTTCCTCCTCCTCTTCTGATCTCTGTTCCAAGGACCTATCACAATGCTGACAACTTGGCCTACCCTGGTGTCCCTACAGTTCTGTGGTGCCATACAGACCTACTTCCAGATACTACATATTTATGATGGTCTTTTCAAAGCATTTCCCAATTAAATGTGCTCATAAAAATGGTCAGAATGGTGTTTATGTGTGTTTAGGGGGGGCTGTTTATAGTGGGGAAGCCTATGTATAGTATATAGTATTATCACTGGTGTGGTTTCTCTGTCACACACAAATATATGAAAGTAAATGATCTCAAAGTCTATATATTATTTAGTTATATAATTATTCAGTGGTGACTTAAATCTTCTGCACCCAAAATAGCTGTGCAGCATGATCTGACCTGTATTATAATTCCTATAGTGCTGTACAGCGGAGAGCACAAATACATGAATTACTATTAAATATCTGATCTGACTTATAATCATCATAGAAATTTCCACACCAAATAGATGCCAGCGATGCTAGCCGCATGTTCTCCTGGGATCTGTGCAGTCCTTGTTTACCACTTGCTGAGCCGTGTGCAGAAGCTTTGGCTCATTCACTGCAGTAGCCGTGTGCACACACTCCCCGCCTCTCATCCATTCACCTGCCTCATTACTGCTTCACCAATTGTCCATGCATTTACCAGTAGATTATTCATATCCTCTTATATACGGATGTTGTTGGATGTGAGAAAAGACAATAACAAGCTGTAGGATAATAATATACACATTAACCTTTTTGACTAATAATAATCACAAGTTTTTTTTATGAACTTGCTGCTGGTTTTACCACCAAAGATGATTGCATGTAAAAAATGCAAAACACGGTGGTTATTTCTTTGTTTATGAAATGCATTTATGCCAAGTCCAAACCTCCCAACTTTTGGGCTAGAGAAAGAGGGGCAAACAGCCCCCCCCCCTTTTCCATAAACCATGGCCATTGTCCCATTGACCTTAACTCCTGCACGCTCCGCGGAGTACATGTACAGCGCAGAGGTGCGGGGGGGGAGTGGTTAATGAAGAGGGCTCACGGGCTGAGCCCTCTTCATACACAGGTGGGGTTTGCTGCATATTGCTCTAATACCCGTGGTCGGTGCTAACAATCAGACCATTGAGGGCGCGTTCACACGTTCCGCTATCGTCGTGTTCATAACGCGACGATAGCGTACAGTGGGCGGGGCTCGGGCCGATCGCATATGCGTTTCCCGGGAAACGCATGCGATTAATAACCCGATCGCATGCGTTTCTCTGGAAACGCATATGCGATCGCCCCAAACTCCGCCCCCTGTGCGCTAGCGTCGCATTATGAACGCGGCGCTAGCGGAACGTGTGAACGCGCCCTTAGGGTTAATGTACCCCAGAGGGTCTAAGAAATAATAAAAAAAAAATTAATAATAATAAAAAAATTAAATTTAAAAACCCCCTAAAAGTTAAAATCTCCCCCCTTTCCCTAGAACTGATATAAAACGCAATAAATAGTAAAAATCACAAACACGTTAGGTACCATCGCGTCTCAAAATGCCAGATCTATCAAAATATAAAATGGTTATTGCAGCGGAGATCCCAAAAACGGAATATAGCGCCCAAATGTCCGAAATGCTACTCTTACACCACTTTACATCACATAAAAAATGTAATAAAAAGTGATCAAAATGTTCCACAGTCCTCAAAATGGTAGCAATGTAAACGTTAGCTCATTTTGCAAAAATGACATCTCATGCATCTCCGTACATCCTAGTATGAAAAAGTTATTAGCGTTAGAAGATGGCAACATTTTATTTTTCATAAACCTTTCATTTTTGAAAACGCATTAAAAGGCAATAAAACCTGTATAAATTTGGAATCACCGTGATCCTACCACACCAAAGAATAAAGCAGAGGTGTTATATGGAGTGTAGATTGAAAGTAGTAAAAACTGAGCCCAAAAGAAAGTGACGCAAATACGTTTTTTGCCAATTTCACCACATTTGTAATTTTTTCCCAGTACATGGCATAGAATAAGTAATAAGTATAAATTTGTTATGCAAAAAAAAGCCCTCACACAGCTTTGTGTGGATAGTTGGATAGTGAGAACTGAGAGAAAAAACCCTTTGTCCTTAAGGGGTTAATGGCCCCCACATAGTATAATACCCCCTTCCTGTGGCCAACCGCCCTATGGACCCATATAATACCCTAATAAAACTCAGCAACATGCCCCCTCTTTTATTCTCCCTTTACTTTTGTTCCCCCACTTTTATTTATCGCCCCAAACTTATAATGCTTTAATTTCTGTACTCCTGCTCCCTCTCCTCCTCATATTGTGGCCTCCTGCCTCCATTCCGTTCATATTGTGGCCTCCTGTCCTCCATCCTCCTTATATTGTAGCCCCCTGTCTTCCATCCCCCTTATATTATGGCCTCCTGCCCTCCATTCCCTTCATATTGTAGCCCCCTGTCCTCCACCCTCCCTCATTTTGTGGCCTCCTGTCCTCCATCCTCCCTCATTTTGTGGCCTCCTGTCCTCCATCCTCCCTCATTTTGTAACCTCCTGTCCTCCACGCCTCTCAAATTGTGTCCTCTATCCTACATCCTCCTCATATTGTGGCCTCCTGTCCCCCATCCCCCTCATATTGTGACCCCTGTCCTCCATATTCCTCATATTGTGGCCTCCCGTCCTTCATCCTCACTCATATTGTGGCCTCCTGTCCTCCACTCTCCCTCATATGTCGGCCTCCTGTCCTCCATCCCTTTCATATTGTGGCCCTTAGGGCGCGTTCACACGTTCCGCTATCGTCGCGTTCATAACGCGACGCTAGCACACAGTGGGCGGGGCTCGGGCCGATCGCATATGCGTTTCCCGGGAAACGCATGCGATTAATAACCCGATCGCATGCGTTTCTCTTGAAACGCATATGCGATCGCCCCAAACTCCGCCCCCTGTGCGCTAGTGTCGCGTTATGAACGCGGCGCTAGCGGAACGTGTGAACGCGCCCTCACCCTCCAGCCTCCTCATATTCTGTCCTCCTGTCCTCCATCCCTCTCTTATTGTGTCATCCTGCCCTCCATCACTCTCATATTGTGGCCTCTGCCTTCCATCTTCCTCATATTGTGGCGTCCTGTCCTCCATCCTCGCGCATATTGTAGCCCCCTGTTTTCCATCCTTCCTCATATTGTAACCCCCTGTCCTCTATATTCCCTCATATTGTGGCCTCTGTCCTCCATTCAACTTATATTGTGGCCCCTAGAAGAGGGGGACAGGGCCAGCCAGGCGAGGAGCTATCTCCTCACATTTCTGCTTGAGAGCAGAAACAGCGACAAGTCGAGGCAGCAGGAACTGATCCTGCCTCCAAGTCTCGGCTCTGCAGCTCTAGTGAGTCGGGGACCAGGAGGCGGGACATTGTGGGACATTCTCTGAACCCCCTCAAGATGGTGGGTCTGTGCTGCCAAATCCGGGACAGCCTTCCCATTCCAATGTTAACAGACTATTATGCAATGTAAATTTAGCCATTCACACGTGGCGTTAATGCATACATTTTAAAACGCAAGGCAACAGTTGAGAAGATGAGATTTGCCTAATTACATTGCTTTTAACGTTTGTGTCTACAAAACACAATATTTATATGATGTTAACATCCTAATAACTGTTGTGTTTTGAAATAACAAATGTTGACAGCAATGTAAACGCAACACTAGCTTCACGTGTGACTGCACCCTCAGGGCATGGTCACACATTCCACTAGTGTTGCGTCCATAACGCAATGCATGCGCACAGGGGTTGGGCCTCGGCCCCATCGCATGCGTTTCCATATAAACGCATACGCGATAGGGCCAAGGATCAACTCTGTACCCTTGTACAGAGTTTGTAAACACAGCACTATAGGACTGCACCCTCATACCAGCAAAATGCACGGTAACTTGTAAAAATACATCACAAACACCACGCATTTAAATCATGTTAACGCACCCTATATGTCCCCCATGAGGTCATAAAAGAACCATGGGGGACATTTCCACAGCTTTTTTTGTCCCAGGGTGTTGCCACACGTCACGTTCTTGGACTGTTTTAACTCCTGAGGGCGCGTTCACACTTTGCGTTTTGACCTGCGTTTTCATTGCGTTTGAAACGCATATACAACAGCTGAGGAGGGGCGATTTGCCTAATTACATCACTGATAACAAAACGTAAACGGTAATGTAATTAGGCAAATTACCTCTCATCAGCTGTATATGCGTTTCAAACGCAATGAAAACGCGACCAAAACGCAACGTGTGAACGCGCCTTTAAGGATGCAGCCATTTTGTAGCTTAAGGCTCAGCTCCATTTTTTGGATTCTGACTTGCGTCTCTTTATATGGTTATAACTTTTGAACACTGTTACTTATCAAAGCGATTCTGAGATTGTTTTTTCCTCACATGTTGTACTTCATTTTAGTGGTAAATTTTGGCTGATAAGTTTTGCGTTTATTTACAAAAAAAAAAGAAAAATTGAGAAATTTTTTAAAAGAATTTGCCATTTTAGAAATTCTAAATCATCAGCGCTTTCAGGCAGATAGATTTACCACCTAAATTATTTGCTGAATAACATTTCTCCTTTGTCTACTTTACATTTTCATAATTTTTGAAATGTCTGGATAATTAATTTTGATGTCGTACGGCCTACAAATTATTGGAATGAAATTTTACATATTTAGCATCAAAAACCCTGAATATAATTAACCCATTTTCAAATCTGCACCCCTCAAACTATCAGAAACAGCTTTTAGGAAGATTGTTAACCCCTTGAGCATTTCATAGTAATTACATCAAAATTGATGTCAAAAACCCCATTTGTTATGAAATTTCTCCCAGGTACAGAGACCCCCCCACATGTGGCCGTTGCTTGTTTTGTGGGCGCATAGCGGGAGGGAGGGACCTGCAGCTGCCAGGATTTTAGTTTTCTCATTGGCCGCTTTTGTAGGCTATAAAATCTTCGTTTTTTGTCGTTATTGGGGCCAAGTGATGGCATTTTTTTTTGCGGGATGAGATGCTTTTTCCAGTGTTACCATTTTGGGGTTGGTATCCCCTATTGTTGAAAATTTAGGAACTTTCTTTTGAGGGCAGGAGTAGAAAAGCATCAATTCTGTACTAGATTTTTTACTTTTTTTTTTTTTCATGTTCACCATTTAGCCTAATAATCCTGTTATCTTTATTCTATGGGTCAATATGATTACGGGGATACCAGACTTGAATATTTTTTATTACATTTTACTAAATTTGCCAAATAAAACCCTAATGTGGGGAAAAATCCATAATTTTTGCATTACCGTCTTCCAAGTGGCATAAGATTTTTTCTTTTTTGGCTTCGGAGCTGGTTGATGGCTTGTTTTTTGCTGGACATGTTGTTCTTTGCAACTGTATCATTCTGGAGTACAAATGTTTTTGATCACTTTTTCTAGCATTTTATGTGGGATTCAATAGGTAAAAATCATAATTTATGGTGTTTTTTTTTTACGGCGTTCATTGTGCGAGTTCAATAATTATTTACTTTTATTCTATGGGTCGTTACGGACGCGGTGATACTATACATGTGGGGTTTGTGTTATGATTTAGACTTGTTTTTTTAGCGTTATATTTCTCTTTATATGTTATGGGGCTCATGGGCATTTTTATTGTTTTATTGTTTCTATCGAAAACATTTTTTTTAACTTTTTCCCCATTTCCACAATGGGACATGAACAAGCAATCAAGTGCTTGTTCATGCTAATACTCTGTAAGGGTGAAGACACACATGGTGTTTTTGGGCCGTTTTTGGACCGTTTTTACTAAGTGCGTTTTCAGATCGTAAAAAACGCATGTGCAAAAAAACGCATGCGTTTTTTACGATCTGAAAACGCACTTAGTAAAAACGGCCCAAAAACGCCATGTGTGTCTTCACCCTTAGGCCGCGGTCACACGTACCGCTAGGAGTCCGTCATAACGCGACGCTAGCGCACAGGGGGAGGCCCTCGTCTGAACGCACATGCGTTTCCAGGGAAACGTATGTGATTGATAAGCCGATCACATGCGTTTCTCTGGAAAGGCATGTGCAGTCGGGCCGAGGACCGCCCCCTGTGCGCTAGCGTCGCGTTATGAACGGACGCCATTGCAGTACGTGTGACCGCGGCCTAATACTGATGTATTGTAGTGTATTAGCACTATACGCATGCATAGGCTGACAATGTGCCCTTAAGATGACGTCACTGACGCCATCTTTCAGGGCGCATTCAGACAATGCGTTGCGTCGCACTGTGCGTTGCGTTTTTGACGCATTACACTGGCTTCAGCCTTGATTTGCAATTTGGCCAAACCATCTCCCACTTGCTTTTTGGATGCATTTAAAAATGTGACAAAAACGCCATGTGGGAAACTGCCCTGAGGGTGATGGCACACGTGGTGTTTTGAACGTGTTTTGACCTGTTTTTAAAGGAAACCTACCACTTTAAAATGACCCTTCTGACCCACAAATACCTTAAGCTAGCTCAGGATGAGCTGATGCCGGACCATATTTTCAATTAAACCAGAAACCGCTGTATTTGTAGAAAAATTCTTTTCTTGTGGTAGTAAAATCTCCCTTCGGCGTTTCTGTAAGCGTCATACGGCGCGCACCCCGGACCCTGCTCCGCGATCACGCTCTCGTCAGCGCCGCTCCCGTCACTAATTTTGCTGTGCCCGAGAGCCGGTGACGTCACTGAGCTCTCGGGCACACTAGCGCATGCGCACCACCTCCTCCCGGCGCGCCGCGGCCGGATCCCATTGCGCATGGGTGAAGTCCCATTGCGCATGGGTGAAGTCCCGAAGCCTCGTAGTATCGCGATACTACGAGGCTTCGGGACTTCACCCATGCGCAATGGGATCCGGCCGCGGCGCGCCGGGAGGAGGTGGTGCGCATGCGCTAGTGTGCCCGAGAGCTCAGTGACGTCACCGGCTCTCGGGCACAGCAAAATTAGTGACGGGAGCGGCGCTGACGAGAGCGTGATCGCGGAGCAGGGTCCGGGGTGCGCGCCGTATGACGCTTACAGAAGCGCCGAAGGGAGATTTTACTACCACAAGAAAAGAATTTTTCTACAAATACAGCGGTTTCTGGTTTAATTGAAAATATGGTCCGGCATCAGCTCATCCTGAGCTAGCTTAAGGTATTTGTGGGTCAGAAGGGTCATTTTAAAGTGGTAGGTTTCCTTTAAGCATTCCATCAAAAACGCATGCATTTTTGACAGGTTTGACCAATTAACTTAATTCAAACTGGTCAAAAACGCATGTGGTTTTTGATGGACAGCTTAAAAACGGGCCAAAGGCCGGCGCCACACAGGGCGCTTTGTCTGCGCTTGCAAACGCAAACAAAGTCGCGCCCACCGGGGCGGGCCTCGGCCCGATCGCATCGGCGTTTCTATGGAAACGCCTGCGATCGGGAACGAGCCACCGGTGTTTCGCGTTTTAATTTAACGCGAAACACCGGCGGCTCGTTCCCGATCGCAGGCGTTTCCATAGAAACGCTGATGCGATCGGGCCGAGGCCCGCCCCGGTGGGCGCGACTTTGTCTGCGTTTGCGTTTGCAAGCACAGACAAAGCGCCCTGTGTGGCGCCGGCCAAAAACGTGTTCAAAACGCCACGTGTGCCATCACCCTGAGGGAGCGTTCACACGTTCCGCTAGCGCCGCGTTCATAACGCGACGCTAGCGCACAGGGGGCGAAGTGTGGGGCGATCGCATATGCGTTTCCAGAGAAACGCATGCGATCGGGTTATCAATCGCATGCGTTTCCCGGGAAACGCATATGCGATCGTCCCGAGCCCCGCCCACTGTGCGCTAGCGTCGCGTTATGAACGCAACGATAGCGGAACGTGTGAACGCGCCCTCAGGGTGAAGACACACATGGCGTTTTTGGGCCGTTTTTACTAAGTGCGTTTTCAGATCGTTAAAAATGCATCCGTTTTAAAAAAACGCATGCGTTTTTTGAAAACGCATGCGTTTTTGACAGTTTTTCCGAAATTGCGCAATGAAAAACGGACAAGACCGCATGCGTTTTCAAAAAAAGCATGCGTTTTTTTAAAAACGGGTGCGTTTTTTAACGATCTGAAAACACACTTAGTAAAAATGGCCCCAAAACGGCCCCAAAACGCCATGTGTGTCTTCACCCTAAAGATGTGTTCACGCATGCCTAATTAAATTACGTCTACAAACGCATCCTTCAACGCAATGTTAACGCTTGAGTTTTGTAAATGCAATGATAACTGCAATGTACTTTGGCAAATAGTCTCAGCTGTTGTATTGCGTTTTTAAACACATGCGTCAGCGCCACATGTGAACGCACTGTAACAAAATCAATTCTAATGTAAACACTGATGTGAATGTGTATTACATGTAAATGTCACTATGCACTAGTATTTCGTCCAGGACTGCTCTAGAACATGACCCATGAGGCCTCCTGATTAGCAGGCAGTGCACAGCTCGCCCTGTTTATGTTTGGTCTCTCACGTGTGGATGTAGGTCACATGGCTGGGGGGGCGGGTTGTGCACTTGCCTGTGTTTTGCACTCGGCTCAGAATCTTGTGTATATAAGGAAGCGTCAGAGGAGCCGTCATCACAACATTAGACACCTGGACACAGAGCACCAGCAGCAGATTCCTGAGAGAAGAGCAGCAGCCATGGACCCTCATGAATGCAACTGTGCCGCAGGTATGAAGGGGCTCGGAGCTCTACCAAGCAGTGAGGGGAAGTAATGGTAGTGCTCTGTCAGGGGCTGTCTAGTGTTTGTGTGTGCGGGCGCTTGTCTGGGTTTGCTTGTCTTGAAAGTTGTAAAATAAGGGTGTATTCAGATGGTGCAGCTGAGTTGATTTAAACAGATGTCACAGGCTTTCTGCAGTTGTTTTCACATACAATGCAATCTCTTGTTTTAAAGGTCATCTCTTAGACTTGTTTTATTGATTACATCTCTCTCCCCCTACTTAATACTTAGGTGGTTCCTGCACTTGTGGCGATTCCTGCAAATGTAAAGACTGCAAATGCAAGTCCTGCAAGAAAAGTAAGTACATTTCTTAGTGTAAACCTGAAAGAAAAAAAAAATCTGGTACCATACTATGCAAATTTTTTTATTAGGATGAGTGTAGTTAATTGCCCTCCAAACACTTGAAAAATAAACTTGAATTATGTTGCAGAACTTGGGATAATTTTTCTTTAAAGGGGTAGGCCACTTTAGGGTGATGTCAGATGTGCCGTTCAGTCTGCGTTTGCAAACGCAGACCGAACGGCACGTCTGACATTACCCTTGCCTCGTGTTTTTTGTAGGTGTGGGGTAGGATATTTGGTTATTTTACATCTATGATTTCAAAGGTTGAGGAGCTCATTCACACAACGGCTTGCAGCCGTACATATGTCTGCCATAGACGGCTATGGCCACAGACTGGGTGCAATGACAGGATTTAGGCTTTCATGCTGCCTCTTTTGGTGTCTGGTTGTTACTACAATGTAAACACACAAAATAATCTTTAATAAAAATGTAAATATGCATAAGTTAAGAACCAGTTGCACAGACATGATTCCATTCTTGTGAACCTATGGTATATTAGAATAATATTTCTGAAAGTAATTTTATTTTTCTCCTCTGCAGGTTGCTGTTCCTGCTGTCCAGCAGATTGCAGTAAATGCAGCCAAGGCTGTGAATGTGCAAAGGGATGTGACTCCTGCAGCTGCTGCAAGTGACCCGCTATTGAAATTCCCTCCCGTTACAACGTTGTGAATGTAGTTAGATTATTGATGCAGTATAAACATGTGGATACTTTATATGAGACTATGTATTAATATTTTGATAATAAAGATCTATAAATGACACTTTCTGAAGCATTCATGAGGGTCCATGGCTGCTGCTCTTCTCTCAGGAATCTGCTGCTGGTGCTCTGTGTTCAGGTGTCTAATGTTGTGATGACGGCTCCTCTGATGCTTCCTTATATACACAAGATGAATGTAGCACAAGGCACTGTGTACAAAAATGTACACAATAATTTCCCATCTGTACATAGTTTATATGTCTGTAGTTGAATATTAGCAGACGGTCCCTAAGTACAAGGAGAGAGAGCAGTGATTTGAAGAGACGCAAAGCTGTCAATCAGAATAAGGGGGCTTGTCACTGCCAGCCTGGGAGAGAGAAGTGTCACAGATATCAGACATGAGTCAGAAAAGCTCATTTGCATATCAGAAAACCGTGTGTAATTAAGGTACAGTGCCCCACTGGCAGCTAATTTTAGGTGATATGGGGAGGCTTGTTAGTCAGGGTGGTAAAATTCTGGTGACCGGTTTTCTTTAAACACCTGGTGAGTTTCAGTGAAACCACATATGAATTTATATAAATGTGGCCTCTGGTCTAAATCTCCTAATCTGCAGTTGGCAGAAGATCCCCATAGGGACAGCTGCAGGGATGTTTTTGTGTGGGTATCTGTCCTTAGGCTAAAAACGAATGGTGCTGACTGGAGAAAACTCCAGGGTGTGGGCGCAAGGATGCAGGCTTTGGCACAATTGCATATGCATTTTTCACACTCTGTATATTATGGATGTCTGCTTTCGAACCAGGGTCGGCTCCAGGTTTCAGTAGGCCCTGGGGCGACAGAGCCTCAGTGGGCCCCTTAGCAGTGAATTCATGCGGTGGTATTAATTTTGATTTAATTATATGCAACCATTTGTAGTTTTAGTGTATACGCAGGCTACATGAATTTATTATATATAGCCTAATACAGCCCTTCATAGTTTTAGCTGGGCAGTTTATATTCTAAAACTATGGAGGGCTGTATTATAATTAGGCTGTACATAATTTTTCCCCAGGGCTTGTGATGACTCGGAGGACGGGGGAGTGAATAGCCAGGCAGGGGAGGAGCTGTCTCCATAGATCTTTGCTGTAGAGCAGAGTGAGAAGTGTGCAGGCAGCAGGAGCTCATCCCGCCTCCTGCTCCTGGTCATGAAGCCTCTGTAAGGGTGATGCCACACATAGCGTTTTGAACCCGTTTCTGTTTAGTTTTTAAGCAGTCCCTCCAAAAACGCATGCGTATTTTGAGAATGCATCTGTTTTTGACCAGTTTTAATTAAGATAATTGGTAAAACCTGTCAAACGGATGCGTTTTCAAAAAACGCATGCATTTTTCAAAAAACGCAAGCACTTTTTAATGGACTGCTTAAAAACGGACCAAAAAGGGTTCAAAAAGCCATGTGTGGCATCACCCTAAGGTGTCGGAACTTGGAGCAGGAGGCGGGACAAACCAAGACACCATGAAATTTTCCCAGCCACCCGGGACAGCACCAAAAAAAAACGGGACTGTCCTGCCGAATCCGGGACAGTCGGGAGCTATGCTATTAGTACGTTAATGCTTTATGACATAAATGTACAGCATGGGGCTGTTTACTTCTAGTTTTCACCTGTAAGAGCCCCAGTTACAGGAGGGAAACTACCCGCTGTGGGAGCAGATGTTTGATCAGACCTAGCCTACAGACCCAGCAGTCACGTGACCAACAGCGCCGGTTCTCTTCTTTTCTGCATTGCACTGCATCTCCCTGGCTGTCTCTAAGGGCGCTTTCACACGATGCGTTGTCACTTTTTTTTATGTATAATCAACATTTATTAGGAAAAGCAAAATGGAACAATACAAGTAGGTGATGGCAGTACAAGACTTATCGCGCAGGATCAGGAACATCATAGATCATACATTCATTGGAACATGGGGAGAAGAGTCCCAGCATAAAATGTCAGGTATAGAACCCCCATATGCCATCCCAAACAAAGAGACTATTGTAGTATATGACAAATTAACAGAAGAATAGGCAAAACAAAGAAACAAACATTTAGAAGGGGGTGTGAGGGGGGACGGGGGGAAGGGAAGCGTAAGGGGAATGGGGAGCGGGGAGACCATAAGGTGTCACGTTTTTGATGCATTTTTGACACTTTCCAAAGGCTTCAACCTTGATCATATGTCAAAGTTAGGCTACATTCACACTAACGTATGGGGGACGTATATACGGCCGACGTATATACGGCCGATATACGTCCCCCATAGGCAGCAATGGGCGCACGGCACCCTACGGGAGCGGTACGGTGCCGCACACGTGCGGCACCGTACCATTCCGTACCCGGGAAAAAGATAGGACCTGTCCTATCTTTTCCCGTAATACGGCGCCGTGCGCCATAGGTTGCTATGGAGAGGGGCGGGGGTGAGCTGCGCTCACCTCCTCCTCCTCTCCCCGTACACTGCCGTTGCCCGCTACGGTACGGGCGGGCAACAGCAGTGTGAATATAGCCTTACATTGAATTTTAGCAGATGCAGTGGAAACGCAATGTAACCTCAGCATGTGATCAAGGCTGAAGCCTTTGAAATGCGTCAAAAAAGCATCAAAACCTGACACAACACATCATGTGAACGTGCCCTGAGATTCAGAAGAAAACTGCAGAAACGTTTAAAGACTCTGGACCCGTGCCTGCTGACGTCTATTGTCAAAGTATGAAAACGCTATTAATAGAATGTGGTGTTACTATGACCTTTTTTGTACAAATGATTTTACTTTTTAAAAAAAAATCTGTCAAAGCATAATAAAACCTATATAAATTTGGTATTCCCATGATCGTACCGACCCAAAGAATGAAAGGGAGGTGTCATATGTAGCGCACAGTAAAAGCCATAAAAATGTTGTCCAAGAGAAAACAAGACTATTTTTCCAACTTTCCAGTACACAAAATGGAATATTCAATGCTGTCACTTGGAAGCACAATCTGTAATGCAGAAAATAAGCCTTTATGCAGCTCTGTATACAGAAAAATTAAAAGAGTTATGGATTTTTGAAGGTGGGAGCAAAAAACTACAGGATGGATCGGGTTATACTTCGTACACAACTCTTGCTTGGAGAGCTACCTGTCACCCTTGATTTTGATGATGAGATGGCAGACCTTCTGTTGGGCAACACTGGGACATGGCCTTTATTTAGCCACTCCACTAACCTCAATATCAGATTAGCAGACTGCTCAGTACTGTTGCATCTTCACTTGGTATTCTGTTGTGTCTGCTGTTCCCTTTTAATCCAGGATTTTGTCAGATAAATGGTAATCCTATTTTGTGTCCTTCTCATCCAAAAAATAATTAGCGGTGGAAACCAACCAAGTTTATAACCTGTTTATATAATTTTAAAAAGAGTATTTCTGATCGAATATTGTCACTCAAGGTGTACACTACCAAATAACTGCTTGTATGTTGGGAAGGGGAAAATGTGCAAAGTTTACAATTGCATTAAACATTTTATGAATGAATAAAGAATACTATTCAAGAATACAATATATAATAGTATTAGTTTTTTGTACTTTTTATACACTAAATATATAACATAAACCCAGCACAGAGAAGTGGAAGGTATGTAGTGATAGGGAGAAAACACATGTACTCTTTAATGTAGCCTCAATAGAATCCCAGCTGATTTAAGCAGCTGATTAAATCATTAAATATTTCCCATGTGCCAGCAAATAGGATGGAATAACTATAATGCTGGAAACTAGGCTAGTAGTATTATTAGAAGATTCCTTATCACTTTGTGTTGCACATCGCCTGATCCCCCCACCTTACGTTGCTCACCCGGTCTGTTTAACAGCGGTCAAGTGAAGGTAGCGAGCAAGCGAGAGGGTAGGATATAGAAATCTGTCCCTGTGCTCTGCCTTTTCTTCCTTGCGTTTGGCCGAGGTGATTCAGTTTCTTCATGAGGGCCCCTCTCTGTTCTAATTGAATTGAGAGGAGATTTGCCTTATTACGTTGCTGTTAACATTTGCGTTTTGAAACGCAGTGTTAACATAATGACCTTAGCATTACAACAGAAATGCAGTTAAGCAAATCTCCTCTTCTCAGCTGTTGTATTGAATTTCAAAACTTTGAATTTCAAATGCCACGTGTGAAAGCAGGCTAAGGCCGGCGGCACACGTGGCGTTTTTGGGGCGAATAGCGAATAAGCCACCTCCATGCTATGTGGGATTGAAGGGGGTGTAGAGGTGCGCAGCGGGCAGTGGAGGGGGTGGGCCGGGGGAGAGGGTTCTCGCCTGTTGCCTGTGTTCTGCGTTCACTGATTTTTATACAAAGCTACGCCAGGTGGGACCTGCCGTAGTTTTGCTAGTCGCCTGCACCACCCTTCAAGGGCCTAGGCCAGTGGTGACAAACCTATGGCACGGTTGCCAGAGGTGGCACTCAGAGCCCTTTCTGTGGGCACCCAGGCCTTCACTCCAGCACAGAATTTGTTAGATGTGACTCAAGGCTTCCTCCTGCGGTCCAAGACAGCCATGGACATGCTATACTCAGTGCTATTTTAAAGCGACACCTCCTTGGCTGCCAGGACTACACAAGAAGCGAGAAGGTGTGGACAGAGATAGATTAACGTCAGTGCACCTGTTCTGAGTCCCCTGATTCTTCCTCTTCAGGAACCCTGGAAGGAAGCTACAATCCAAATCTCTCCATCTTCTTTCTATTGTATTGGTGTCCTCAGGACGCCAATACGATTGAAACTTGTGATATAGCTGGGATTAATAGGTTACTGCTCAAATTGTCATGTTGGCACTTTGCGACATAAAAGTAGGTTTTGTTTGTAGGTGGGGCACTGTTTCTAAAAGGTTCGCCATCACTGGCCTAGGCCTAAGCAGGGAGTGGGCTGGTGCTGTGCGTTCCTGTCCCAGTGCCTGAGCACTTATTTAAGTCTGCGAATTTTTATAGCTGAAAATTCACCAGGTGTGTCTATTTCTACACCAGGTAGAGGCCGGACCCAGCATATGATAAATAACCCCCAATGGGGGAGATTTTTCATTATGCAGGCTCCTAGCGATAGTACTATATCTGCCTTTGGAGCTTATCTGCCCAGATTTATTAAAGTGGCGTTGGCCCTTTAACCCCTTACCGACATGTGACGTAATACTACGTCACATGCTGGGTGCGGGTGCATGGAGAGGGCTCACGGGCTGAGCCCTCTCCATAGATGGTAATTCTTTGCTGCATATTGCAGCAAAGGCTTACTGGTAAGACCCGCGACCGGCGGCTTCAAAAACATGACGGCGCATGGCCATCTTGCTGAGGATCGTGACGACATCCGGGAGCGGCGATCCATCACCATGACAGCCTCGGTCTTCTGAAAACTAGGCTATCAGCACATTGTAATGAATGAGGAGGAAAATACCCATATACTGCCATACTGTAGTATGGCAGTAAATGGTAGGATCGATCAGACCACCTATGGTTAAAGTACCCTTGGGAGTCTGAAAATAGTAAAAATAAAAATAAGTTAAAAAAAAATTCTAATAAAAAAACATAAAAATTTAAATCACCCCCCTTTCCCTAGAACTGATATAAATATATAAAAAAAAGTAAAAATCATTAACACATTAGGTATTGACGTGTCCGAAAATGGCCGGTCTATCAAAATATAATAACGTTTTTTTACTGCGTTTAACCCCGTAACAGAAAATAGTGCTCAAAGTCAAAAATATCACCTTTTTGCAATTCAAAAAAATATAAAAAATTCTATAAAAAGTGTTCAAAAAGTCATACAGTCCTAAAAATGACAACATTGAAAACGTCATCAAAAGTTGCAAAATATTACACCTCCCAAATCTCTATATACCAAAGTATAAAAAAGTTATTAGCGCCGGAAGATGGCAAAATCCTGAATTTTATTTTTTGTACAGGAGGTTTTAATTTTTGTAAATGTATGAAAACATTATAAAACCTATACAAATTTGGTATCCCCGTGATCGCACCGACCCAAAGAATAAAGAAGACATTTCATTTGGGGTGTACAGCGAAAGCTGTAAAATCCAAGCCCACAAGAATACGGCGCAAATGCGTTTTTTCATGAATTTCACTTTATATAGAATTTATTCCCTGCTTCCCAGTACACGGCATGGAAGAATAAATACTGTCACTATGGAGTGAAATTTGTTCTGCAAAAAACAAGTCCTCACAAAGCTCTCTTCATGGAAAAAGGGGAGCGAAAAATGGAAATGCAAAAATGAAAAAGGGCTGTGGCGGGAAGGGGTTAATAACGATATGTAAAATGAATGAAACAAGTACAAAGTACATAAAGAAATAATCAAGAACATTTCGAACTACAACTTGAGAGTGCCTTCGGCTTATCTAGTATGTCCATTGGCTGTTTATCCATGTGTCCCAAGCTGATTTAATGTGCTTTTCATGTATACAGTTGGTGTTCACCTGGTGTATGACTTCGATTTTGAGGGACCGGCAAATTATACAGCGACATCACTTTTCAGTTTTTGATGGAATAGCAAACTATACTGATATTGTGCCTTTAAGATATCACTGGATGATGCAGGTACTGAAAACTATAATTCCACAGCCCCTTTCAGATTTTGATGCAACTGCAAACTATGCTAAGTGTTTGCCTTTAAGATATTGCTGGATGATGCCGTAAATGCTGCTAGTACTACTGGTAGTAAGTCTGGTCCTTCAATATAGCAGCCTATCAGTAGCTCAATGCAGTTCTTCACAGTGCCCTGAAAAGAACAATATTTTTTTTCTGTTTTGCAGTTAATGAGGATGGGGAGACATTGCTTCAGTATCAAACCAGTAAAATGTTGGAAACGGTCAATACTGCTGTCCAGAACAACAGAGATCACACAATGGTAGCTTATATGGGTTTCTGGCAGGAAGCAAAAACCCCTTTACCCCTTAGGGACCAAGCAAGGTACAGGCTGGATTGAGTAGGCTCTGCCTTGGACAGACTTGGGGACCCTCATTAGGTCCCTGGCTGCCCCGGCAAAGAAGACGGCACCCCACAATCACATTGCAGGGTGTCGGGAGGAGAGGGAGGGAGCCCTCTCCCTCGCCAGGTATGTAGATCCTGCGGTCACAGCATTGACCGTGGGATCTAAAGGGTTAAACAGGTCCAGACTGTTAGAGCAGGGTCCCAGCTGTTTTATGACCTGTCCTTTGAAGGGTTAAGGATTTTGTTGAAATAAAAATAAATGTTTTTAATACTTATTTTATATACAATAATGCCCACTTGAAATAATTTTTTATTGTCAAGTGATTAGGACAGAGAAGATCCCTGTAAGGGAAATGCAGGAAGGAAAGTCCCCTGATTTTACTAACTCCTCCTGTGTGGTATACAGTGTGTAGTGGTTGTATGTTGTATAGGTGACAGCCACTACAAGAGGGTGTTGTTATTAGCAGAACCGCAGCAACATTATGGGGCTTATTTATTAAGGGTCTGCGGATCGCATTTCCGACGGACTTCAGGACGTTTTCGGGGATTGCACGGCTGGGACAGGTATTTAGAATGGGATTTTGTTGCATGCAATCGGATTTTGGTGCTATCCCGTCGGCTTTCATGCAACAGAAATTGTGGAACAGGCAGTCTGACGATCCGACGGATTCGGACTGACCGCGGGATTTAATTTTAAAATTGTGTCGCAAGATCAAGCACTTAAGTAAATGTGCCTCTATGCGTCTGTGCTGCTGACTGTAGAAGCACTGGTGATAGTTGAGTGTGTACTAGGGTAAGTATATGGCGCAAGCACTGGAGGCCAATTCAACACTGGCTAATTAATTCCTGCTCTTTCCTTTGCAAATTTGTATCTTTAAACTACTCTGGACAACTGAATGCCTTCCAACATGTGTTTCGCCGTTTACACATAAAATCAATGTGTACAAAGCTCCTGGACCAGATGGGTTATACCCCAGAGTTCTTAAAGAACTCAGTTCTGTTATTGCTGTACCACTGTCTAAAATCTTCAGGGATTCCGTAATGTCTGGTGTGGTGCCAAGTGACTGGCGCAAGACAAATGTGGTGCCAATATATAAAAAGGGCTCTAGAACTTCGACAGGTATTTACAGGCCTGTAAGCTTAACTTCCATTGTGGGGAAAGTATTGGAAGGGTTAGTAAAAGACTATATACTGGAGTATGTGACATCAAATAGTATAATAAGTGACAGCCAGCATGGGTTTACTAAGAATAGAAGTTGTCAAACTAACCTTATCTGCTTCTATGAAGAGGTGAGCAGGTGCCTGGATGGAGGAGCTGCTGTGGATATTGTGTTCTTGGACTTTGCAAAAGCATTTGACACTGTCCCTCATAGACGCCTGATGGGTAAAATTAGGGCTATTGGTTTGGCAGAAATCATTTGCAATTAGATTGAAAACTGGCTGAAGGATCGTATCCAGAGAGTTGTGGTCAATGATTCCTACTCGGAATGGTCACCAGTTATGAGTGGTGTACCTCAGGGTTCTGTGCTTGGCCCACTACTATTTAATATATTTATTAATGATATAGAGGTAGGAATTAATAACACTATGTCTATTTTTGCAGATGACACCAAACTGTGTAGTGTAATACAGTCCATGGAGGATGTTCATAGGCTGCAGGGTAACTTGGACAAATTGAATGTATGGTCATCCACTTGGCAAATGAGGTTTAATGTGGATAAATGTAATGTTATGCACCTGGGGGCCAATAATCCAAAGGCAAAATATGTCCTTGGGGGAGTAAATCTGGGAGAGTCCCTTGTTGAGAAGGACCTGGGGGTACTAGTAGATCATAAATTGAATAACAGCATGAAATGTCAATCAGCTGCCTCTAAAGCTAGTAGGATCTTGTCATGTATCAAAAATTGTATGGACTCTCGTGATAGGGATGTAATATTACCACTATACAAGGAACTGGTTCGGCCACACCTGGAATATGCTGTCCAGTTCTGGGCACCGGTCCATAAAAAGGATGCCCTGGAGCTGGAGAGGGTTCAACGTAGAGCCACAAAAATGATAAGGGGTATGGAGGGTCTCAGTTATGAGGAAAGATTAAAACAACTGTCACGGGTGGTCCCGCGACCCACATCGCGGGTCGCGGGCTCACCCGTGCCGCCCTGCCCCCGCCAGCGCATCTCACCCGTCCCGGCTCCTGGCTCGCTCCCCTCCGCTGTACGCGCGCGTCCCCGACTGCTAGGGCGCGCGCGCGGCACCTTCTCCAAATTTAAAGGGCCAGCGAGCCATTAATTGGCGCTATCCATATTGCCCAATTCATCATAAGCCTGCCTCTTCCTGTTACCCTTGCCGGATCTTTGTGCCTCATAGCCTTAGAGAAAGCTTACAAGCGATTATTCCTGCGTTCCTGTGTATTCCTGCGTTCCTGTGTATTCCTGCGTTCCTGTGTATTCCTGCGTTCCCGTGTATTCCTGTGTGTTCCCGCTCCTGTGTCCTGTGTTACCCGAGTTCCTCCGTGTTGCTGTGTTCCGTGTGCCTGTGTTCCCGTTCCCACCTGCCTGGACCTCCTGTTGCTGACCCCGGACTTGGACCTGACGTTGCATCTCTGCCGCCTGCCCTGACCCTGTGCCTGGACCTGTATACGAGATTGTCATCCGCTAAGGTACCTCGACCTCGGCTGCCACCGTGGGCTAGTCACACCTGGGAACGACCTAGTGGTATCCTGCCGCAGCAAGTCCAACCCGCTTTGCGGCGGGCTCTGGTGAATACCAGGTGCCGCTAGGCTCCGGTTCCGGGTGTTGGCTAGTTACATCTCCCGCGGTGGTCCAGAGGATCCACTGATCCTAACAGTAAGATCCGGCCATGGATCCCGCCGAGGCTCCTTCTCCCAGTCAGCCACCATCGTGATCCACCAGTCCCGGCAGATTGCTGCACAACGGAATCAACTGGAGCAAGTCACCGCCATGCTGCAACAGCTGCTAGCTACCCAGCATCAGCAACAGGTGGCCGCTGCGACTCCTGCTACCCCGGCTTATCTTCCTGCTGCTGAACCCAGGCTACGTCTCTCTTTGCCCGGCAAGTATGACGGGGATCCCAAGATGTGCAGGGGCTTCATCACCCAGTGCTCCCTGCACATAGAACTTATGCCGTCGCAATTTTCCACAGAGCGGTCCAAGGTGGCATTTGTCCTCAGCCTCCTTTCCGGGAAGGCCCTGGCCTGGGCTACTCCTCTTTGGGACAGGGATAGCCCGGTTGTCGCTACCCTCTCGGAATTTCTGGCAGAGTTCCGGTCAGTCTTCGAGGAACCGGCCCGAGCTTCCTCTGCGGAGTCTGCATTATTGAACCTGCGCCAGGGTAACTCATCTGTGGGAGAGTACGCAGTTCAGTTCCGCACCCTGGCTTCTGAACTTGCCTGGAACGATGCGGCCCTCATTGCTACCTTCAAGAAAGGACTTTCTGCGCAGGTCAAGGACGCGCTGGCAGCACGGGACCTGCCGTCAACTCTGAGTGGTCTAATCACCCTGGCCACTCGAATTGATGTGCGGTTTAAGGAGCGCGCTGAGGAACTACGCTCCGAGTACCCCCAAGGCCGTGTTAGACGTCTTCCTCGCCTGGCACCTGTATTCCAAAAGCCGCTTCAGCCCCCGGCTGAATCTTCTGCTGATGAACCTATGCAGGTGGACCGAGTCCGGCTTTCTCTACAAGAGCGTTCCAGGCGACGTCAGGAGAACCTGTGCATGTATTGTGCCAGCCCAGGGCACTTCGTCGGGGCTTGTCCTGTCCGCCCCCAACGTCCGGGAAACGCCAGCACCTAGGCTTCTCAGGAGAAGCGTCCCTAGGTGAGAATAAAGCTTCTCCACGCTTGACTCTCCCCATACTCCTCAGCGTTGGCACTGGCACCCAGATCCAAGTTTCCGCCTTCCTGGATTCGGGCTCTACAGCGAACTTTATGGATGCTGCCCTGGTCTCCCAGCATCACTTCCCGGTGGTTCGTCTCAGGAAGCCATTGTCTATTGCCTCGGTCAGTGGCCAAATTCTCTCCGTGCCCATCCGGTTTCGCACAGAACCCCTGCTCCTGCAAGTTGGAGCATTACATAGAGAAAGACTGTCCTTTTTTGTGCTGCCCCAGTGCACTTCCACTCTCCTGCTGGGCCTCCCCTGGTTGCAACATCATGCCCCTGTTCTGGACTGGTCTTCTGGGGAGATTCTCCGCTGGGGTCCGGATTGTTCATCACACTGTATGAAGGTTCTACATCCGCTCCCTGTCGGGACTTCTACCTTGTCTCCTAAGCCTTTGGGGGGGCTTCCCGCTCCATACCAGGACTTCGCGGATGTGTTCTCCAAGAAACAAGCTGAGACCCTTCCTCCACATCATCCCTACGATTGCCCCATCGACCTGCTGCCTGGATCTTCTCCTCCTCGGGGTCGGGTGTACCCGCTCTCGGTACCTGAAACAGCCGCCATGTCCGAGTATGTCCAGGAGAATCTGCAAAGAGGCTTCATTCGCAAATCCACCTCTCCGGCAGGCGCCGGCTTCTTTTTTGTCACCAAGAAAGATGGCTCTCTCCGCCCCTGTATTGACTATCGCGGTCTTAACAAAGTCACCGTTAAGAATCGCTATCCTCTGCCGCTGATCACGGAGCTGTTTGATCGCCTACGGGGTGCGAGAGTCTTTACCAAGCTGGATCTTCGTGGGGCCTACAATCTTATCCGCATCAGGAGGGGCGACGAGTGGAAGACCGCCTTTAACACCCGTGATGGGCATTTTGAATATTTAGTTATGCCTTTCGGACTCTGTAATGCGCCAGCCGTTTTCCAAGAGTTTGTCAACGATATCTTCAGGGACTTATTGTACCGCTGTGTTGTGGTTTACCTGGATGACATCCTTGTATATTCTGCTGACCTCGAGTCCCACCATTCGCATGTACGGCAAGTGCTTAGCCGCCTCAGGGCCAACCATCTCTACGCCAAACTGGAGAAGTGCCTGTTTCATCAAAAAAGCCTTCCATTCCTCCGCTACATTATTTCCGATAAAGGCTTGCAAATGGATCCTGACAAGTTATCTGCGGTTCTTCAGTGGCCACGCCCAGTGGGACTACGGGCTATTCAAAGATTCCTGGGCTTCGCAAATTATTATAGACAATTCATTCCTCACTTCTCGACTCTGGTAGCTCCTATGGTGGCGCTAACGAAGAAAGGTGTCAATTCTCGTGCCTGGCCCCCAGCGGCTGACCAGGCCTTCACGAGACTAAAGTCTGCTTTTTCTTCTGCATCAGTCCTTACCAGACCAGATACCGAGAAACCATTTTTTGTGGAGGTTGATGCCTCCTCCGTAGGAGCTGGAGCGATCCTTACTTAGAAGGGGCCTAGGGGCCGTACTCTATCTTGCGGCTTCTTCTCCAAAATTTTCTCCCCTGCAGAGAGGAATTATTCTATTGGAGATCGTGAGCTTCTGGCCATCAAGCTTGCCTTGGAGGAGTGGCGTCATCTGTTGGAGGGAGCCAGATTTCCAGTCAGCATCTACACTGACCACAAGAACCTCCAATACCTACAGTCGGCTCAGCGGTTGAACCCGCGTCAAGCCCGGTGGTCTCTCTTCTTTTCCCGTTTTGACTTCCAAATCCATTTTCGCCCTGCCGAGAAAAACATCAAGGCTGACGCCTTGTCCCGTGCTTTGGATGTTATGGGGGAGGACTGTGGCCCGAGATACATCGTTCCTCCTGAGAGACTTGTGCTGGCAGCGCCGGTGGACCTCTGGCAATTACCTCCCGGCAAGACTTATGTGCGACCTGGACTTCGAAAGAGGATTCTGACCTGGGGACATTCCTCTCGTGTGGCTGGGCACCCTGGGGTGCAGCGCTCTGTGGCCCTAATTTCCCGATTCTATTGGTGGCCTGATTTGGTCAAGGACGTTCGGGATTTTGTGCGGTCCTGTACCTCTTGTGCTCGTAATAAGCCCTCACGACAAAAACCAGCTGGTCTTCTGTTGCCGTTACCCGTGCCTACCTGCCCGTGGTCTCACGTGGCTATGGACTTTATTACAGATCTGCCACCATCATCTGGTAATACCTTTATCTGGGTGGTAACCGACCGCTTTTCCAAAATGTCTCATTTTGTTCCTCTGCCAGGCCTGCCGTCTGCTCCACACCTTGCCAGCCAGTTCTTCACCGACATCTTTCGCCTACATGGACTTCCGTTGCACATCGTCTCGGACTGAGGGGTCCAGTTTGTCTCCCGCTTCTGGCGAGCCCTGTGTAATCAACTGCAGATAAAACTGGACTTCTCTTCTGCGTACCATCCTCAGTCTAATGGACAGGTTGAAAGAGTTAACCAGACTTTGGGCTGTTACCTGCGTCACTTTGTCTCTGCCCGTCAGGATAACTGGTCCACTTTGCTACCTTGGGCAGAGTTCTCATATAACTCCCTGGATTCGGAGTCTGCTGGTGCATCACCCTTCTTTGTTCTATATGGAAGACATCCACGTCCACCCCTACCTCTCTCCGTGTCTGCTGATGTTCCTGCTGTGGAAGAGTTGGTAACGGATCTTAAAGCTATTTGGGAACAGACTCGTCAGTCCCTGCTTCAGGCCTCTGCCCGCTCCAAGACTCAGGCCGATAAAAAACGCAGGTCTCCTCCCATCTTCTCTCCAGGGGATAAAGTGTGGCTGTCTTCAAAATATGTCCGGTTGAAGATTCCCAGCTACAAGCTTGGCCCTCGCTATCTGGGTCCATTTGAGGTGCTGAAGCGTATTAACCCTGTGGCCTATAAGCTGCGCCTTCCTCCCACCATGCGCATCCCGAACTCCTTTCATGTCTCCCTGCTCAAGCCTGTCATCTTGAATCGCTTCTCCCAGCAAGATCCTCCTCCTACTCCAGTGGCGGACTCTACCAACACCTATGAGGTAAAAGAGATCTTGGACATGAAGACGGTGAGGGGGAAGCGGTTCTTCTTGGTTGACTGGAGGGGGTTCGGGCCTGAAGAAAGGTCGTGGGAGCCAGAGGACAACATATTGGATCGTAGTCTTCTGCAGAGGTTCCTCCAGCCTAGGAGGAGGGGGAGGCCGAAGGGGGGGGTACTGTCACGGGTGGTCCCGCGACCCGTGCCGCCCTGCCCCCGCCAGCGCGCCGCCAGCGCTTCTCACCCGTCCCGGCTCCTGGCTCGCTCCCCTACGCTGTGCGCGCGCGTCCCGACTGCTAGGGCGCGCGCGCGGCACCTTCTCCAAATTTAAAGGGCCAGCGCGCCATTAATTGGCGCTTGCCATATTGCCCAATTCTTCATAAGCCTGCCTCTTCCTGTTACCCTTGCCGGATCTTTGTGCCTCATAGCCTTAGAGAAAGCTTACAAGCGATTATTCCTGCGTTCCTGTGTATTCCTGCGTTCCTGTGTATTCCTGCGTTCCTGTGTATTCCTGCGTTCCCGTGTATTCCTGTGTGTTCCCGCTCCTGTGTCCTGTGTTACCCGAGTTCCGCCGTGTTGCTGTGTTCCGTGTGCCTGTGTTCCCGTTCCCACCTGCCTGGACCTCCTGTTGCTGACCCCGGACTTGGACCTGACGTTGCATCTCTGCCGCCTGCCCTGACCCTGTGCCTGGACCTGTCTACGAGATTGTCATCCGCTAAGGTACCTCGACCTCGGCTGCCACCGTGGGCTAGTCACACCTGGGAACGCTTTGCGGCGGGCTCTGGTGAATACCAGGTGCCGCTAGGCTCCGGTTCCGGGTGTTGGCTAGTTACATCTCCCGCGGTGGTCCAGAGGATCCACTGATCCTAACAACAACTAGATTTATTTAGTCTGGAAAAGAGACGACTACGAGGGGACATGATTAATTTATATAAATATATGAATGGTCCATACAAAAAATATGGTGGTAAATTGTTTCAGATTAAATCAAATCAAAAGACGAGGGGGCACTGTCTCCGTTTGGAGAAATCAAGGTTTAATCACAGGAGGCGACAGGGCTTTTTTACTATGAGAACTGTCAATCTGTGGAATAGCCTGCCTCAGGCACTGGTCACAGCAGGGACAACGGAGAGCTTCAAGAAGGGTCTAGATGCCTTTTTACACCTAAATAACATTGATTGTTATGCTATATAGAATTGTTTCCCCTAAATCCCTTCCTCATCCAATCCCTACCCTTCCTTGGTTGAACTTGATGGACAAGTGTCTTTTTTCAACCGTATAAACTATGAAACTTAGCCGCTAGAAGAAGTCAGTAGAAGAAGCCTTGGGTTACCTCGAGAGACACACACTGAGAGTCACTAGTTCGGTGCTGCCAATTTCTGAGGGACAGAGCAGCAAACTACTATCTACTACTACTACTATCTTACCCCTTATAGAAAGGCCAAGATATATCTCTCAGCTACTCAGCTACATGAGTGGTGGAATTGTCTCAAAGTGACCCCAATGTGGGGACAGAGCTTGTCTCAAATCTGTTCTAAAAGAATCAGAATCATAATAGAATATGTGCTGTTACTAAAGCCCATACAGCTACCAATTGGAAATCATCAAACATGGGAGAATGGAATGATATCGGGACCAGAAGTTGCGGAGAGATGGGTGTCATGGAATAACTTTTTTCCTTAGTGAATGCGGATGAGCACGTAGTTTATGGCAATAGCAGTATTAACTAGTAGCAGTATTTTAAGTTTCATACAAAGTAGTAGGGTGAAAAATGGGAGATTATTAACAACAAAGATATTGGAATTTTCAGTTTAGATGTACTCTCACCTTTTTCGGTTGTGCAGTCTTGCACAACGCATAAGTAGTATATATCAGCGGTAGGGAACCTATGGCTTGGGAGCCATGTGTGGCTCTTTTGATGGCAGCATCTGGATCTCAGACAAAACATTGATTCGTAGCGATCGGCAGTGTGTACATCTAAGACACATAGAGCATGATCACTGGATTCAGGCAGGGATGTTACCACTGCCTGCGTCCTTTGTGTGACCAAGGTGCCAGCACCACACCATTGCTTAGGTGACAGCGCTTGTGTCAGAGTAGAGCAGCATCCACTCTTCTCTATGAGCCGGGCACCATTGCCTAAGCAACAATGGCAGCACCGCCTGGGTCATAGAGAAGAGCGTGGGGGTGATGAGAAGTCACTGAAGAGAGAGCAGGTAGGTGAGTATTCCCTTTTTTTTGCTGTGACTACCTATCTACTGGGCGCATGTGCTGGAGCTACCTATCTACTGGGGGAAAGTTTTTCCTGCACTACCTATCTACTGGGAGGCATGTGCTGTGACTATCTATCTACTGGGGCCTGGGGGAATGTGATTGGGCTACCTGTCTACTGGGAGGTATTTGCTGTGGCTACCTATCTACTGGGGGCATGTGCTATGAGTACCTATCTACCTTGGGCATGTGCTGTGGCTACCTATCTGCTGGGGAACATGTGCTGTGACTATCTATCTACTGGGGGGTCATGTGCTGTGGCTACCTTTCTACTGAGGGCATGTGCCTGGACTACCTTTCTAGTGGGGACATGCTGGGGCTAACTACCTACTAGGGAAATGTCCTATGACTAACTATCTAATGGGGGACATTTGCTTTGGCTAACTATCCACTGTGAGGGCATGTGCTGTGGCTACCTACCTAATGGGGGCATGTGCTGGGGCTAGCTGTCTATTTCAATGCATGTGCTGTGGCTACATATTTACTGGGGGGCATGTGCTAGGGCTACCTATCTACTGGGGGCATGTACTGGGGCTACCTATCTACTGGTGGGCATGTTCTGGGGCTTCCTATCTACTGGGGCATGTACTGGGGCTACCTATCTACTGGGGTCATGTGCTAGGGCTACCTATCTACTGGGGGCATGTGTTGCGGCTACCTATCTACTGGGGGGCATGTGCTATTTCTACCTATTTACTGGGGGTCATGTGATGTGGTTAACTATCTACTGGGGAGCATGTGCTAGGCTACCTATCTACTGGGGGTCATGTACTGGGGCTACCTATCTACTATAGGCATGTACTGGGGCTACCTATCTACTGGCGGGCATGTGCTGTGGCTACCTAGTTACTGGGGGCCATGTGATGGGGCTACCCATCTACTGGGCGCACATACTGGGGCTACCTCTCTACTGGGGGCATGTACAGGGCTACCTATCTACTGGGGACCATGTACTTTGGGTACCTATTTACTTGGGACCATGTACTGGGGCTACCTATCTATTGGGAGGCATGTGCTGTGGCTACCTATTTACTAGAGGGGAAGTGCTGTGGCTACCTATCTACTGGGGAGGCATGTGCGGTGGCTATGTATCTACTAGGGGCCATGTGCTATGGCTGCCTATCTACTAGGGGCCATGTGCTGTGGTTACCTATCTACTAGGGGGACATGTGCCGTGGCTCCCAAGCTACTGGGAGCATATTGTATGGCTCTCACAGAATTACATTTTAAAATATGTGGTGTTCATGGCTCTCTCAGCCAGAAAGGTTCCTGACCCCCGGTATATATCCTTATTCAAGTAGTGGTCTGCTGCAGTTTGGGAGATGCAAATAAGGCTCCAATAACTGGGCCAGTCTGTAGAACATGTAGTACCCCGGAAACCTTCCCGGGAGTTATATTTCCCTTAATTTTAAGTGCAGGACATGGAGGCAGTACTATCTTAGTTTTATTTGTATATGTGGTCATAAAGACCTTAAACCAAGTGTAAATACAATAAAAGCACTTAAAAACCATGTAAGATGGGGCAATACACATTTCAGGGGAAATTTATCATTAGGCAGGATTTTGAGCAGTTGTCTATATGTTAGACTGGCAGGTTTCCACCAGTCAGATTTATAGTCCGGCGTATGTGCAGTGTTAAATGCCTTCAGCTGTGTGTGCTCTATGCGAATAGACTGCAACAGTCGCACGTATGTTTAACATTTGCTCAATTTCTGCCTATTTGCGATGTTTTTGCTCAGGAAATTCTCAGATACCTCAAACATAAAATTGAGCAAAAACTTTACCCTGTAGTAGCAATGGACCCACATACTCCACCTCTTATGTGGTGTAGTTTTGCGATTAAATTTGCGTTCTTTTGAAAATCCTCAGTTGATAAATGTGGTATTGCACACTCTGTGGTGTATTTTTTCTGCCATTGCGTGACTTTGAGTTGTGTTTTTTTCTTGCTAAAAAACCAGCAAAAATAATGCGACAATTTTATGCCAAGGAGCTACATAGGACTAATGTCAGAAAACGGAAAAGTCCGGCAAGATTGCCAGGGCTCCACAGAAAGAACGGGTTCCCATTTTTGCAAACTATAAAATGAAAGGGATGACCCCACCTGTAAGAAGCGCCAACTTCCTTTATGCAATGAAGAAGAGATTGCAATAGGCGTCTCATGCTCAAGGTGCAGGCGGAAACATCCGGGTAAATGCGTATATCAGCACCATCCGCTTGTATATTTTCCCGGCTTCAGGCTGCACGTATTATTTTCTCCTTGTCCGTAAAGTAATGTAAGCAGCATAGGACATCTCTGGGGGCCCCAGATTCAGCAATGGACATTCTGGAAACTCTGTGGATTCTAGCGAACACAAGTTCTGAGTCTGCAGAGCGGAGTAAGATGTCATTGAAGATATGCGTTACCCTCTCAGGAAGGTTGTATATTATTACGTCTACCACGGTTTTCTTGATCATCTAATAAGAGGGTCAAATGTTGGATAAGTGCAAGCAGACATCTCCTCTAGCTCCTATTTAACCTCTTCCAGGGACTGTTGCTGTGAAAGCTCAAGTCTCTGAATAACAGAGTCCAGGTCTTGCCTGGTAGGAAGGGCCTGGATTAGTTACATGCTGGTGCTTGTGGGGTTACATGCTGGTGCTTGTGGCTGTAAGGGAATTTAAAGGTGCCGGAGTCTGCGCGTCTCCAGGTATGGGGGATTGTGGGGGGCCGGAGGACACTGTACCTCCTACCTGGCTCAGCTGAGGAGACATGCCCCGGTTCTGCCCTCCATCCAGCCTGGTCTGCTCTGTCCGCAGTTCCATCCCGTGGTGGAGGAGCGGGGACTCGATCCGGGTGCCATATTGGGTGCATGTGGTGCTGTGGTTGGGGAATGAGCGGTGCCTTGAGGCTGCAGAAAGCTGTCCATGCCTGGGCCGGCGGCCGCTGAACGGGATCCAGCGGGGTCGCCTGTTGTCCCGTGTTCCTACCCTGCCTGGCTGACATCACTGGTCACAGGTAAGGTGCCGAGAACCGCGGTAATGGAGGTATGAAGCTCATGCAGAGCACGTTCTCACGCGGCCATTGCCAAGCCACACCCTCATTACATAGGACTAATGATGAATCTCCCCCGAAGTCTGCTCCGGACTGGTCCCTGAAGAGCATGGAAGAGGATGTGGGACAAAAAAGAGAACTTCGGGTCGGCTGAGCACTGTGTCAGAGGTAAGATGACAGAGAGGTAAGAGCACTGTGTCTTGTAGCACATCCACAAATGAAGTATAATATATAAACTGGTGCGTGTCAGATTTTATGGCCATTATACGTACATAAAAGTGGATGTAATTGAAGCTAAATATATTATGTTATTATATATCCTTATAAGCCAAAAGGAAATATAATCAATCATCCAAAAAAACGGCATACATCTGTATTATCTATTAAATAACTGAGGTAGATGAAATATTCCGAATGAACTGTATTTAATCTGAAATTCTTCACCGCTAGAATGTTATGTAAATGTATTTGTTTTGTGTCTAATTAACTCACAGCAAAAACAGTGATTTTTGTAACATTTGGAGCTTCTTTTCTCAGTGTTACTTGTTATTCACTTTTTTTGTGTTTTGTCCAGGTCTGCTTGGTGCTAGAGTTTGAGCGTTTTAGCTTTTCTATAGGTGAACTTTGGTAGGTCAGTGAGTTCTTTTTCCAAAAAAGTATTGCCTAAGAGGGTATTCCAAAGTTTTTTTTATAACTATTTCAACTTTTTTAAAGTAATTTTTATATGTGGTTATGAACTTGGTTCCAGAAATATCTGGTCTTTTTTCTTCAGACATTGTAGCTGATACAATATGACATTACAGAGTACAAACAGTCATTTGGAACAATAGGAGTGAGGGCCCTGCTCGCAAGAGCTTACAGTCTATGAGGAAGAAAAGCTTGTATAATGGTCCAGCCATAATAAGGGAACATTATAAAATAATTTAATAAATAAAAGTCATATTATATACAAAGTCCAAGGTGAAAGTGACTGCAGAGACGCCTGGAGCTTGGTATGTATCTGGTGTTTGCTAATAGCAACCAAGAATTATACCTACAATGAATGGGCTAGTGCCCTATAAACTACCAGTTCAAGTGAACCAGGAAAGAATACAATAGACCTATATGTGGTCTATATAGGTCTTTTGTATTCTTTCCTGGTTCACTTGAACTGGTTGTTTATAGGGCACTAGCTCATTCACTGTAGGTATAATTCTTGGTTGCTATTAGCAAACACCAAATATACTATGTGCTATCAAAAGATTAACAAACAGCATTTTGCTTACCTTCTTTTGGCCAGTCAGGGAGTCCTTTGCGTGTACTGTGTTCCAAATTTTAAGTTTTTTTTAATTGTACTGTCTATGCCATTGCTTGTATATTTCTGCAACAATAAAACTTAGAATTTTTATGGATTATTGAGGTTCAGTTGTGACACAGCTTTTTTGGTTATATCTTATGCTTGGTTTTGTGGATTTATCTAATGCAGTGCAGGACCCATGTTTTTGTCTGTTGATGTCTAATGCTAAATCCATAAATTCTTTCTTTCTGTATATAATAATAATAATAATAATAATCTTTATTTATATAGCGCCATCAAATTCCGTAGCACTTTACAAATCATAATAAAATAAAAGCCTCAAATGTAAGAGTTCAACTCCTTAAAGTACTCATTTAGGGATTTTTTGTCTTCATCCCATAAAGAGAGCAGAGGATAAGGTGGGGGGTTACCGTAATACAGTAAAAGCCATAAAATTCAAGACCATGATAAATGCATTTTTTCACCAATTTCACTGCAATTGGAATTTTTTTCACCCTTTCCAGTACACACCATGGAATATTAAATACTGTACCTAAATGTCTAAAAATGGAAAAAAAATGAAAAAACATGCTTATCCATATTACTTACCTCTATCATCCCCCAATGGAGATATAAGTTATCCCCTCTCATCCTTATATCCATCATGATAAAGAAATGTATAGATGGTACTCTTATGCCATCTAGTGACAAAACTAAAGTACTAACACCCTCCATGAAAAAAGTATAATATGATTTGATGAACGTTTTTATTATAATACAATATATTTACAAAAACATTAGCTATATGTTAATATTGTTTGTCTCCCAAGTCTCTATTTTAATGTACTTTTATACTAACCAGTAGTATCTGTTACCTAAGATAAAATCCACCTCCATAATCATTAGAGATGGGCGAATTTGTTGAAATTCGGTTCAACCCGATTGGCTGAATTTTTTGAAAAAATTTGTTTCGACCCAAATTGGGTTTAAAAAACAGGTATTCCTGGCTGCAGAGAGCCTGTAGGGTGTTGTAGAACGTTGTGCCATGCTCAAATATGCATAGGGAGCATGATTTGGTCTTCAAACAATGCTGTGTTTTAGTATGACACGCACATGACAGCCGCCGCTCTTAGAACCACTTCACTCTTCAATTCCATGGGCACTTACAGAGGCCAACTTCCCCAAATAAGTTACAGCTTGACAAGGTAACGTCTGTGCTAGCTTGAAAGGACTGAGCTGAGGACCAAGATCCCACTATAACATCACTATTTACACTGACATTAGATGATTCCATAGATTACGACAGAACCTGTTCTGTTAAACGCAGATACATGTAGAAACCTGCCAAAAGAGTGGAGAGCAGGGGCGTTGCTAGGGTTATAAAAGATCCGGGGCAGGGGCCCCAATACATATGTAGCGCTCTTTTAGTAATGCCCCCTCCTGTACATAGCCCCTCACATAACAACTTTATTGACAGTGTATACAGCTACAGAAACACTAGAGAAATCCCTACTTTTTCCCTCAAGTGACTGCAGGTGATGTCTCCTCCATCTTCTCCATTAGGCATCACCACATCTTATGTTCCTCATTGTCCCTACATCTTGGTTCCCTGGCAGTGTTATCCTGCTGCCGCCCCTAACAATCTCCCCCAAATACTGTAAGGCTGCGCTCACACTTTGTCTTGCATTTAAACCCATCACACCCCAACAGTAAGTAATGTGCCCACACAGCCCCCCAGTAAGTAATGTGCCCACACAGCCCCCCAGTAAGAAATGTGCCCACACAGCCCCCCAGTAAGTAATGTGCCTCACACACAGACCCCCAGTAAGTAATGTGCCTCACACACAGCCCCTCACTAAGTAATGTGCCTCACACAGCCCCCCACTAAGTAATGTGCCTCACACAGCCCCCAATAAGTAATGTGCCCACACAGCCCCCCAGTAAGTAATGTGCCTCACACACAGCCCCCCAGTAAGTAATGTGCCTCACACAGCCCCCCACTAAGTAATGTGCTTCACACAGCCCCCCACTAAGTAATGTGCCTCACACAGCCCCCCACTAAGTAATGTGCCCACACAGCCCCCCACTAAGTAATGTGCCTCACACAGCCCCCCACTAAGTAATGTGCCTCACACAGCCCCCCACTAAGTAATGTGCCTCACACAGCCCCCCACTAAGTAATGTGCCTCACACACAGCCCCCCACTAAGTAATGTGCCTCACACAGCCCCCCACTAAGTAATGTGCCTCACACAGCCCCCACTAAGTAATGTGCCTCACACAGCCCCCCACTAAGTAATGTGCCTCACACAGCCCCCCACTAAGTAATGTGCCTCACACAGCCCCCCACTAAGTAATGTGCCTCACACAGCCCCCCACTAAGTAATGTGACTTACACAGCCCCCCACTAAGTAATGTGCCTCACACAGCCCCCCACTAAGTAATGTGCCTCACACAGCCCCCCACTAAGTAATGTGCTTCACACAGCCCCCCACTAAGTAATGTGCCTCACACAGCCCCCCACTAAGTAATGTGCCCACACAGCCCCCCACTAAGTAATGTGCCTCACACAGCCCCCCACTAAGTAATGTGCCTCACACAGCCCCCCACTAAGTAATGTGCCTCACACACAGCCCCCCACTAAGTAATGTGCCTCACACAGCCCCCCACTAAGTAATGTGCCTCACACAGCCCCCACTAAGTAATGTGCCTCACACAGCCCCCCACTAAGTAATGTGCCTCACACACAGCCCCCCAGTAAGTAATGTGCTCACACTAACCCCCCTTATTTTCCCCCTTCCCTATCATGTCTCCCCCCTTACCTCACAGATGCAGCGCTCTCTCTCTCTCTCTCTGTGCACTGCTTTCCCCGGCAGGTCATGTGACCACGACATCATCACAGGTCCTTCAGCCTCTGTGACTATTATTCACCGGAGGCTGAGCTGCTGGGGAAAGCAGTGACAGCAAACCTTCTCATCACGATCCGTGCAGGACACGGATCACATTGAGAGAGGGTAGGATGCCCGGAGAGATCCGGGGCACAGGCCAAAACATCCGGGGCACGAGCCCCGGATCTTTTGACCTAGCGACGCCCCTGGTGGAGAGGGTGGCGGCAGTAATTTTGCATTGACGTCACTGATGATTTTGCCCTTCATTTCATCTCTCAGTGTCCGCTTTCAATTGGTCAATAATCCATCAGTATTATTAAAGCCAAAAACAGACAGGAGTGGATCCAAAACAGAGACGACCAGTTAATGGGATATTTGCATGTCCTCTGTGTTCTGTATACACTCCTGCTTTTGGCTATCAATCTTTTCATTCCTTCTGACAGATGAAATGAAGGGGAAAACCAAACATAGTGGCAAAGTCATAGACTGGTAGAGGGTGAAAACAGCATTATGGAAATCACAGGGTGTTCCAGGGAGACAACGGTCAGTTGGCAGCAGCATGAGTAAGCGCAGAGTGGCACAATGACAAATTATGGAGATGGCGGAAACATGGTAGGCCACAGAGTGGCACTATGTCAAAGTGTGGAGGTGACAGCAGCAGAGAGAGGTCAGAGAGTGGCACGATGACAAATTCTTTAGGTGGCAACAACATGGTAGGCCGCAGAGGGACACAATGACAGAATGTGGAGGTGGAAGCAAAATGGTAAGCCACAGCGTGGCATAATGATAGAGTGTGGAGGTGGCATCAGCAGCAGGAGCCCGCAGAGTGTCAGAGTGTGGAGGTGGCAGCCACATGGTAAGCCACAGAGTGGCACAATGATACAGTGTGGAGGTGGCAGCAGCAGCAGGAGGTCAGAGAGTGGCACGATGACAAATTCATTAGGTGGCAGCAACATGAACATGGTAGGCCACAGTGTGACACAATGAGTGCGGAGAGTCCCTTCGAACTTGCTTAGGTTACACCTTTTATAGGTATTTCATCTGTTATCATGTTTTTTTCCTGACTGTCATAGCTTGAGACTGGCTCATGTGGTTACTTATCTAAGTGGTGATCTTTTTATTGCATATCAGGGACGAGTACATCCTATACATTATTTTCCTGTGTTGGATGCCTATCTATTGTGATTTATTTGCCTGCAACTGACCTGCAACTACCAGACTGTTTTACGTTGAGGGCTAGGGGTGATGGATTCAGTGGTGTTACCAGAGCCACTGTTTCCGTTTTTGTTGGCTGCATATTTGCACTTTATAATTGCTTTTAAAACGTTTATGTTACTGTGTTTTGTCTGTATTTGATAGAAATAAACATTGTTCTTTAATACTTTTTTGCTCATATATGGCACACTACTTTTTCTTGTATAAGAAAGTTTGACTATTAGGATAAAATAGCTGAGGATGAAGCACAAGAAGCAAGTTTCTAAGTTACATGGTACTTAGAAATAACATATCTAAGCTCAATTCTTTATTTTAAGGCTTGGAGATACAATTTGATCGCTGGTCCTGCAGGTACAGTAATTTGTTCCAAAAATATATTCAATATTGTCCTTGAAGGAATGGCGCAGGGGAAAAAGTCTGATAGTCATGGACAAGTGACATGACATGATATAATATAATATAACAAGAGAAGGCAGAGATACTAAATGGTTTTTTTTAGCTTTGTTTATACGATAGAAGAAAGAACTTCTGATGTAAGTGGTGCCAGTGTGGGGCATGCATCCTGTAATATATTAGACTGGCTGGATGTAGTTATGATCCACTCTAAGCTCAATAAAACGTGTACAGGGCTCCTGGACCAGATGGGTTACATCCCAGAGTTCTTAAAGAGCTCAGTTTTGTTATTGCTGTGCCGCTGTATAAAATCTTCAGAGATTCCCTAATGTCTGGTGTGGTGCCAAGTGACTGGCGCAAGGCAAATGTGGTGCCAATATTTAAAAAAGACTCTAGAATCTCTCCAGGCAATTACAGGCCTGTATGCCTAACATCAATTGTGGGGAAAATATTGGAAGGGTTAGTAAAAGACTATTTACTGGAGTATGTGACATCACATGGTATAATAAGTGACAGCCAGCCTGGGTTTACTAAGGATAGAGGTTGCTAGACTAACCTGATCTGCTTCTATGAAGAGGTGAGCAGATCCCTGGACAGAGGAGCTGCTTTGGATATTGTGTCCTTGGACTTTGCAAAGGCATTTGACACTGTCCCTTATAGACACCTCATGGGTAAAATTAAGACTAGTGGTTTGGAAGGAATCATTTGCAATTTGATTGAAAACTGGCTGGAGGATCGTATCCTGAGAGCTGTGGTCAATGGTTCCTACTCGGAATGGTCACCAGTTATGAGTGGTATACCCCAGGGTTCTGTGCTTGGCCCTCTACAGGAGGTCCCCTACTTAAGGACACCCGACTTACAGACGACCCCTCTACCCACTGTGACCTCTGGTGAAGCTCTCTGGAAGCTTTACTATAGTCCCAGGCTGCAATGATCAGCTGTAAGGTGTCTGTAATGAAGCTTTATTGATGATCCTAGATCCCATTTTGAAACTATAATTGTCACTGGGGCAATTTTAGTTTTTTGTCTGGATCTACAATTATAAAATATAGAGTTTCGACATACATACAAATTCAACTAAAGAACAAACCTATGGGCCCTATCTTGTACGTAAACCGGGGACTGCCTGTACTATTTAATGTATTTAATAATGATATAGGGGTAGGAATTAATAGCACTGTATCTATTTTTGCAGATAACACCGAGCTGTGCAGTGAAATACAGTCTATGGCTGCAGGGCGACTTGCACAGGGTGAGTGTTTGGTCATTCACTTGGCAAATGAGGTTCAATGTGGTAACACAATTTTGGGGGCAGGTCAGATGAATTGCGACTGGGGACTGCTGGTCAGGTGATTGTGACTGGGGACTGCTGGTAAGGTGAATTGTGACTGGGGACTGCTGGTCAGATGAATTGCGACTGGGGACTGCTGGTCAGGTGGATTGCGACTGGGGAGTGCTGGTCAGGGGAATTGTGACTGGGGACTGCTGGTCAGGTGAATTGTGACTGGGGGCTGCTGGTCAGATAAATTGTGACTGGGGGGGCTGCTGGTGAGGTGAATTGCGACTGGGGACTGCTGGTGAGGTGAATTGCGACGGGACTGCTGGTCAGGTGAATTGCGACTGGGGGCTGCTGATCAGGTGAATTGCGACTGGGGGCTGCTGGTCAGGTGAATTGCGACTGGGGGCTGCTGGTCAGGTGAATTGCGACTGGGGGCTGCTGGTCAGGTGAATTGCGACTGGGGGCTGCTGGTCAGGTGAATTGTGACTGAGGACTGCTGGTCAGATGAATTGTGACTGAGGACTGCTGGTCAGATGAATTGTGACTGGGGGGGCTGCTGGTCAGATGAATTGTGACTGGGGGGGTTGCTAGTCAGATGAATTGTGAATGGGAGGGCTGCTGGTCAGATGAATTATGACTGGGGGGGCTGCTGGTCAGATTAATTGTGACTGGGGTAGTGCTGGTCAGATTACTTTCCAGCTGGTCATTGCTGTGTTATTTTCAGTATTGAACAGGTATGTTGGTATTGTGCGGGTAAATATATATTTATGTGAAGCTATATTTGAGTGTTTTTTATGAATTCTGAATATAGATTGTGTTTTGTATATACGGTATATGTGTAGAGCATATATAAGGTGCTATACACTCACCGGCCACTTTATTAGGTACACAATGCTAGTAACGGGTTGGACCCCCTTTCAGGTCAGGTCAGGTCAGGTGAATTGCGACTGGGGACTGCTGGTGAGGTGAATTGCGACTGGGGACTGCTGGTGAGGTGAATTGCGACGGGACTGCTGGTCAGGTGAATTGCGACTGGGGGCTGCTGATCAGGTGAATTGCGACTGGGGGCTGCTGGTCAGGTGAATTGCGACTGGGGGCTGCTGGTCAGGTGAATTGCGACTGGGGGCTGCTAGTCAGGTGAATTGCGACTGGGGGCTGCTGGTCAGGTGAATTGCGACTGGGGGCTGCTGGTCAGGTGAATTGCGACTGGGGGCTGCTGGTCAGGTGAATTGCGACTGGGGGCTGCTGGTCAGGTGAATTGCGACTGGGGGCTGCTGGTCAGGTGAATTGCGACTGGGGGCTTCTGGTCAGGTGAATTGCGACTGGGGGCTGCTGGTCAGGTGAATTGCGACTGGGGGCTGCTGGTCAGGTGAATTGTGACTGAGGACTGCTGGTCAGATGAATTGTGACTGAGGACTGCTGGTCAGATGAATTGTGACTGGGGGGGCCGCTGGTCAGATGAATTGTGACTGGGGGCTGCTGGTCAGATGAATTGTGACTGGGGGGGTTGCTGGTCAGATGAATTGTGAATGGGAGGGCTGCTGGTCAGATGAATTGTGACTGGGGGGGCTGCTGGTCAGATTAATTGTGACTGGGGTAGTGCTGGTCAGATTACTTTCCAGCTGGTCATTGCTGTGTTATTTTCAGTATTGAACAGGTATGTTGGTATTGTGCGGGTATATATATATTTATGTGAAGCTATATTTGAGTGTTTTTTATGAATTCTGAATATAGATTGTGTTTTGTATATACGGTATATGTGTAGAGCATATATAAGGTGCTATACACTCACCGGCCACTTTATTAGGTACACAATGCTAGTAACGGGTTGGACCCCCTTTTGCCTTCAGAACTGCCTCAATTCTTCGTGGCATAGATTCAACAAAGTGCTGGAAGCATTCCTTAGAGATTTTGGTCCATATTGACATGATGGCATCACACAGTTGCCGCAGATTTGTCGGCTGCACATCCATTTATGCGAATCTCCCGTTCCACCACATCCCAAAGATGCTCTATTGGATTGAGATCTGGTGACTGTGGAGGCCATTTGAGTACAGTGAACTCATTGTCATGTTCAAGAAACCAGATGATTGAACCAGAGATGATTCCAGCTTTATGACATGGCGCATTATCCTGCTGAAAGTAGCCATCAGATGTTGGGTACATTGTGGTCATAAAGGGATGGACATGGTCAGCAACAATACTCAGGTAGGCTGTGGCGTTTCAACGATGCTCAATTGGTACCAAGGGGCCCAAAGAGTGCCAAGAAAATATTCCCCACACCATGACACCACCACCACCAGCCTGAATCGTTGATACAAGGCAGGATGGATCCATGCTTTCATGTTGTTGACGCCAAATTCTGACCCTACCATCCGAATGTCGCAGCAGAAATCGAGACTCATCAGACCAGGCAACGTTTTTCCAATCTTCTACTGTCCAATTTCAATGAGCTTGTGCAAATTGTAGCCTCAGTTTCCTGTTCTTAGCTGAAAGGAGTGACAGCCGGTGTGGTCTTCTGCTGCTGTAGCCCATCTGCCTCAAAGTTCGACGTACTGTGCGTTCAGAGATGCTCTTCTGCCTACCTTGGTTGTAACGGGTGGCGATTTGAGTCACTGTTGCCTTTCTATCAGCTCGAACCAGTCTGCCCATTCTCCTCTGACCTCTGGCATCAACAAGGAATTTCCGCCCACAGAACTGCCGCTCACTGGATGTTTTTTCTTTTTCGGACCATTCTCTGTAAACCCTAGAGATGGTTGTGCGTGAAAATCCCAGTAGATCAGCAGTTTCTGAAATACTCAGACCAGCCCTTCTGGCACCAACAACCATGCCACGTTCAAAGGCCCTCAAATCACCTTTCTTCCCCATACTGATGCTCGGTTTGAACTGCAGGAGATTGTCTTGACCATGTCTACATGCCTAAATGCACTGAGTTGCCGCCATGTGATTGGCTGATTAGAAATTAAGTGTTAACGAGCAGTTGGACAGGTGTACCTAATAAAGTGGCCGGTGAGTGTATATATATATATATATCTATATATATATATAATATTATATAGATAAATATGTGTCTAATGCAGGTGTATGTGTGCATATGTCTGAGGAGTGTATATAGGGTATATGTGTATTCTGTATAATATGTGAGATGGGGAGCGGCAGCGGACGTTTAGGTATGTGGGGCCCCAATCCTAATTTTGCATCAGGGCCCACTGAAGTCTTGTTATGCCACTGCTTTTAACATTAATGATAATAACAATGCAAAACACATGTTGCTACTTACAAAATATAGGTAAATATGTGTATGTAGTTATGTACTTATTGAAGTATTTTTTTTATACAGCCCAAAGCCCATGTTACAAGATGCACCCAATAGAATTTGTAGGCACATGGATGCACTAAAACTCATACTTTTTAAAGAATCAGCACCAATGGCAATTAGTTTAATGGACCTTGTGACAGATAAAAAGTAGGGTATGTCCTATAGGTCCTGTCCAGGTGAGCACACAGCTGTGTGAATGAGGCAGGAGTTGCAGGTATGAGTTCATAGATTTTCAGGAACCAGAAATCATTTTACCCCTACAACACTTGCAAGCTAATTTGTAGATAAAAAACACGATTATCTCAGCATGATGATATGAGGCGACACGAGTATATTTCTTCTCATTTTTAAAATATCTGGGCAGAATGATGTTACACATAGTGTAAACAGACCCACACCTGTCAGGTCACATTCATTTTACAAGGAAATTAACACAGATAGAGCAGTTTTATGTGACCCAAACACTGATAACCACGGCAAACATGATAACAACTATGATCAGGTATATAATGAGAACAAGCCTATCCACAATCTGGGCTGCAGTGTACCAGTCTGACTTGGCATCCTGCATGTCCTTAGATAGAATAAGCTCCTGATGGATTTGAAGTATTTCTACTAGCAGCCTTTTTAGCAGTTTTACTTCCAGTGAGTCTTTTCCTTTTTGAGGGTGTTTCTTCTCCTGAAGCTCAGGGGTCTTCTCTCTTAGCTTTCTGTCTTCGGTGTCACCTAGGAAGGAAGCTACAACTGCAACTGGTAAAGATTCCAAACTTATTAGTCTTCAATTATGTAGTTATGATCAACTCATAAATCTGGACTCACCATTTACTTCACCCTTAATAGCAACTGTATCTTCGTATGAGGGCTTTATTTTGAAACACAAAACGCGTGCTAAACGTCTCATGACCCAGACTTGTATCCAGGCTGGAACATTTGGATGAGTTTCAGACAACATTAACATATATGAGGTTGCAATAGAGCCAACTGTACTGATCACCATGACTGCAAGGCAAACACAGCAGAATATCCCTGTATGGAAAACAGAAGAAGAAACAAAAAAAACCCCATAAAAAATAGAACGCTAGGTTTGGTCCAAGATCTGGGCTGGGCTAAAGTACAAAAAAAGTTAATTGGGGATCTCCAGTGTCTCCCTGAAGCTCAGACATTTTGATAGATTTATAGCAATGTTCATATGAGGTTACATGCAAGAATATAGAAAAAACTCACCCAAAACGGCAGGGTTGTCGGAATTGGGGAGCATGTCATTCAGGATCAACAGCAACACAGAGAACCCCAACACCACAGTAATTTTGAATCCAAGTCTTTCTCCAGTTCCCATCTGTATAAACATACTAACAACATCCAGAAGCACCAAGAAGCATGATGGTATAATGAGGTTTATAATGTAAACCACAGGAGCGCGCTTTATGATCAACTAAAATTTGAAAATAAAATACATTTTTATTGAAATGTGTTTGCATGACTCTGCATAGTCTAGTATCACAATACCCTTACTGATATCCCTCAGACCTCTGTCTCTAAGTATCACACACTCAGGGATTCGATAAGAGAGGAGGTGCATATAACTTAAGGAGACCCCTCCTCAGTTCATAGCCTTGTTTATAAATGAAGGACCAACAGTTGTGGACCATTATTATTTTTAGTGACAATAATATTTTTGGAGAATCTATACACCATGTTATTTTATATCAATAAATGCTGTTTTAATGTCAACACACTCCCTATCTTTATCCTTTTCTTTTTCCTTGTCGTTATCTGTGCATATGTTCTGCTCATTATAACAGCCTTTGGTAACACCCCCAATAGACAGATAATCCTGTCCATAGCTGTCCATGACCTATGACTTTTTCACAACCTTACAATAAGGGTGATTTGTCCTGGACAGTTAAGTTGATTGTGATATTTTAAAGTGTTGTACAGTGTAACTAAGAATGAGCTATTTTATTGATTGAAATAAATAGACAAATGCAATATGAAATACTGAGCCACATTTATCACTTTTCTGCATATGGAAAAACTCTCGACAATCCAGCCAAATTCCAGGAAAACTTTAAGACTTTATTTGGTCAAGTTCATACATCCACAGCATGGTTTTCAATGTTCCCTTCTTAATCCAACGCGTTTCGAACGGATTAACCGTTCTTAATCATGGTGTATCTGACTTTTCTGCGCCTAAGTGTAGTAGTTGCGCCTAAATTCTGGCGCACTGTTTTGCCAGAATTATCACCAACTGTGATAAGGTCATTTCCTGCCTCTTACTAATCGATTTACTTTAACACAGTTTAGGTGCAATTTTGGCGCAGTTTAGGCGCAATGTTAGATTCAGGCTCTTACATGTGATCATGCTACAAGCTCCTCTCTGCTTCTCCCACAGCCCAGCATGAAGATAACATTCACAGCAGCACCCAGGTGATCTCTTCAGCAGGGGCTTCTCCTAGAGGGGATCCCCCAGTGCTGATCTCCTGCTGCACCCCTGTAATTCTGCACAGTATCCCCCTCAGACACACTGGTGATACTGTGCAGAATTACATGGGGGACACTTGTATGTAGTATCTGCAACATTCTGCAAAGTTCTCTTTTCTCTTGCTCTGAGCTCAGGAGTTTGCAGAATGTTTTGTAAATAGAAGGTGATGAACTGTAAATAGAGTCTGCAGCTCCTGTCTGCAGAGTATCTCATGTCTGTATTATATGTTCTAGTGTCTGCAGTGTCTGGTTGAGCTTTGCTGCTAGAAATGTGCTGTTCTGCAAAGGGGCTCAGTGCTTTCTTCTCAGTTAACGCCACCTTCGGGCTGGAGTGTTTTTGTGCCCGTTTTTGCGCCTAAATGAAAACGTTGAAAGTGATGAATATCATTAGGCGCAGCAAAACATCTGGATTGGTAAGATAGATGAGGGAAAGCTCGTTATTTTTGCTGCGCGGCTAGATTGGCGTTTAGTCACAAACATGGCGCAAAAACGGTGCGCCTGAATGAAAAGGCGCAAAAACAACAGAAAAAACGAGTGATACATGTGGCCCACTGTTCTATAATATCTAAATTTTATCCCTGAGGTAGTGCCCACTTTCTTTTATCTTTACATATTTTGCTTCCTGTGGGTACCCCATTTTCTTTTTGTAGTGACCACATCAAATTAACCTTATGTATATGTAGAACCCCTCTTTACTCTATTTCTAGTACAGTTAGGCTACCTGCACATAGTTATTCACCTTCATGTCATCCGTGGGTGAGCTCGTTCACACGCTAATGACATTGGAAATTACTGTATAGGATGCAAATAGGAGCAGGAATGGGACCTGCTCTATCTTTTGCTTCTCAGCCATTCAGCTCATGGAATCCATAGCCATGTGTATGAGCACATGTGAAATAGAACATGTGCTAAATGAAGAAAAAACGCCTGGCACACATCCTAAATTCTATGTTTTGTGCAAGTACCCTACATGTTTACATTAAAGCAAAAACTGCTCAGTGTGGAAATGGGTGAAATCAGTGTTAAAGTGAACCTGTCATCAGGAGCCATGTCCCCATAGAGAATAGTGTGCACATTGTACATTTTATAATAAAACTGGATTTTTCTGATAAAAAAAAATTCCTGTGCCCAATGTTAGTGGGCTGTGAGAAGCGGTTCCCCATGATGGAGTGGTTTACCAAGGGTGAGGGGCAAACCACTTCTTACTGGCAACTATCATGGGACACTGCCTTGCAGAAAGAAAGGTAAACTTTCATCTAACTTTTCTTTTTATTGGAAAAAGCCAGTTTTATTGTAAGAGACCTAGGCAATGTGTACACTATTCTCTATGAGGAAGTGGGGGGAGGGGCAGAAAAGGGGCTTCTGATGACAGGTTACCTATAAACACTTCACCAATTTTCTAAGTAAATATATTTCTAAAGGTGCTTGGTGCTTTTGACATGAAATTCTCACCAAATGTTATTAACAGCACTTCTAATCCACACTGGCAAATAAATTAAATCACAGTCTATAAATTATGTGTAATAATAAGAAATGAACGCCCTGGCCTGCTGTATTTACTGTAATCCACTGCAGAAACTAGGTATAAGCTATAACTGAAATCTCCACAAGGTCTGCCCTGGCAGTGAATCAATAGTTAGCAGATAACCCCCAGAATTTTTGAACACATGAGACTGAAGGGACATGTAGGCCACTCCATTTAGGTAGAAGCTATTCACTTTTTTTTGTCACCTCAAAGATTACTTGGCTGTACTCCACTCCTTCACTCCATATTGTCATGCTTGATACACTGATGTCCAACAAGACCCAATCGCCTTTACTAACAAAAATTTCTTGTGAGTTTGAGTTTACTTGAGACGAGTTGAATTTTGGCAACATAATAATGTCTTGAACTGTAAAAAATATAACAAAAACATTATATTGGACAAAGCAATGAGCAGGGGGGGACTGTGATATGAAGGCGGCCTGGCCCAATGAACCATTTTCTTCTGGCAGAAGCTCTGGTGCTTGGCAGCTGCATCTAATACTTTGACTCCAAGCAAACTATCCCGGGTACCCTTTCCCCTTCCCAGCCTCCTCTGCTGCCTCCCCAAGTTTTTCTTGCACAGTATGGTGAAAGATGCTGAGGGAAGCAGAAGGTGTTGAGGAAAGCTGTGCTTCTGTGGGGTGGATCTATAGCTACTGCTTCTGCTGCCTGCAGTCCAGCATAAAATGTAAGTCTCCAATGTAAATATATATCTGAAGTGTGTATATTGTGTTCTGTGCAAATGTAAGTGCTGTACATTTGTATGTTTTGTGTGCTGTATGCTGTGTTTGCTGCATGTTGTAGGAGCTTTATGTATATATGTATGTTGATTGCACTGTATATACTGTATGTATTCTATACATGAAAACACACACATATATATGTAATATACTGTATGTATATATATTTGTAAACATAAATTGTTTAATATATAGTATGACACAGTAGGAACAGGCGTGCTTTTATCAGTTAGCGTGTACTAGTGATTACATGAACACTGCACAGGGCTTCTTCTCTGAGCCTCTCTATGTGACACTGGCAGTGTGAAGATGTCACAGTTGGAGCCATGCAGGGGGATGCCATAGGAGCACTGGATAGGCAAGTCATATTTTAGACTTCATGCACACAAAATAAGGTGCCGAACAGGGCACAAACAGGTTTTGTTTAAGCTGATGGTGCCCCTCTTCTTGGCCGTGTTAAGGGAACTCAGTGGCTGCTCTACAATCTGGACAGTAAAAGAAGCTGCTCTATATTTTGCAGCCGCTCGATACTGTCACTGTGCGGTGTACACATGATGTATGCACTGTGCTGCAACGTGTACGTGCACAATAAAAACCTATGAGGACTGTGAGGTGGCCATTGTTTGTATGGCCAGCTCAAGGCAATAAAAAACGGTTGTGTGCATGAGGCCTTACAGAGAGGTATGTATAGTATTTCATTAGAGGGGTTAGGGGTGCTCACTGTATATTTAAATTCACTGTATATATGTAAATGAGTGGCACTGTAATGATAAAAAATTAATTGGGTGGAGACGTAGAAGATATTCTATTCGCACTTCTTAAGAAAAGATGAAAGGTTGATAAATTCCCCAGTGCGAGTGCTTATGGATTATTCCGGCAAGCTTGACTGACCAAAACTTTGTGAAACTAGTGTGAAATAGGTGAAAACAAGGAATGTTTTTTTTGACTGCATAGAAAATGCTGGTAGCAGAGAGCTTCCTTTAAAACACTTAACCAACCTGAATGTACGTAAGGGCCGAAGGTCAAATAACAGGTCTGTTTGTCAAATGGAAACTTGAAGATGTCTAGGTTACAGGTACTGACAATTCGAAGTGGTTTTGATTCTGTAATGATCCCATCACTGGAGATAATGAAGTAGGGAATCACTGGAGATTTATCATCACTTTCAGTCCTGAATAAAATACAATTTTTTTTGTATTACTTAAATTTAGCATTTATTTGACTGAAAACTTAAATACTAGCACAATCCAGATTCAACTACTAGTCAGATTTGTTTGGTTTGCTGACATCTCACAGCCCCATTCTGCTGTGATGCCCAGTTCTTGTGTACTCATATTCATTTGCAGCATATGTGTAATGTGCCTACAATATGATATGATCAAGGCTGAACATAAACTTTGCTGCCCACCCCATGCATTAAAAAATTTATCAGGTTTTTGCTATAGCAGGTGACTACTCCATGGAGTATCTTCCACGTGTATTGGCATTGGATGTGAAGACACACTATTTGCACTGTGATGAACATGGACTCCAGGAACCCACCACAGGTCCCGGCACCAGGAGCACGATGGCACCTGAGAGAGGAAGGCTGAACGTGCACCATGGCTGAACCACCTCAAGCGGCTCTGTTCCTTAACCACAGTCCCAACATTGACCACCGACTGATGTGCCGCCAGGGATAGCTGCATGCACCTTCGTGTTGGCCACCATACGGCAGAGATGGCAGCTGGGTTCGAGAGTCCCTCAGCATTGGAGGACGAACAGGTAAAGGAGTGCAGCCGAGCTGGGACAGGCATGCACCATCAGGAGAAGAACACAGGCTGAAAAGCATCTCCCTGCTTTGCCGTGCCCCTTCGTACCGCTGATGGTCAGGGTGCAAGGGTACTGCCACTGTATCTCCCTGTCTCAGTGTGTGCCACATCCCATGTGTCTACTTGCCGTTCACCGCCGTTGTGCGCTGCCACTAGTCAGGAAACAGGAATAAGCAAACAGTCAGTGAAGACTCCTTGTTCTTCTTCTCACCGATCTTCTGATTCGCTGTGTTGCTGATGGTCAGGACGCATGGGCACTGCTGCACCATCTCCTTTGTCTCAGTGTGCATCGCTTCTTGTCTTTTTTATACTGCCACATGCCACTGGTCAAAGTAGTCTGCCCTGGACGCCGACTCCATGCTGGTTCAGGCCCATTGGTGTGATGAGTGATTGGGGGGCCAGCAGCCTGTTTCAACCCAGTCGAAATTGGGGGAATGCTAGAGCAGATGTACAGGCTGCCACCTATTGCGTTGTTGCATGGCTATGAATTGCAATGTATGGTAATATCACTATGCTCCTACTCACAGGGCAACATGTAGTAAACTTACAACAAATCTTTACCTTTTAAATGGAACAATAATAGATATCCCAGTATAAGGAATTTAGTTGACACAATAGAGGAGATTTATCAGTGCTTCTACACCAGTACTCTGGGCTAGAAGCAGTGAAATAATAGCGATTTCTTGCGCACTGTAAGAAATTGCGATCATACTTGTGATCATTGTGATCATTCTAGGGCGCATGCCCATTGGGTCTCTAAAATTTAAAGAGCCAGAGCACCGCTAATTGGCGCTGGCCGGTCGCTGCCCTGCCATATAGCCTTCCTCTTCCTGTGACTCCTGCCGGATCTTTGTGCCCTGTTGCCTTAGAGAAAGCATTGTTATTGAGACTCTTGTGATTTATTCATTGTGACCTCTGCTTCATTTCCTGGCCTTGATTCTCTGCCGCCTGCCTTGACTGTTCCCAACTCCGATCCTGTGCCGCCTGTCCTGACCTCCTGCCTGACTTTGACTCTTATTCTGTCTGCCTTCTCTGTACCTCACCCTTGCCACTACCGCTAGCAAGTTGCACCTGCAGAGCAACCTGATGGCATCTCATCACCGCAAGTCCAACCTGCTTTGCGGCGGGCTCTGGTGAATAACAGGGGCCACTTAGACGCCACTCCCAGGTGACGGCTTACTTCACAGCAATTTAATGGGTTCACCACCACTGATCCTGACAAAAGACAGCTTGCAGCTCTACACATGGAAGTCATTACATGTGGAAGTCCTCCTCCTTAAAGTGCCCAATCTTACTCCTGCTTACAGTGCTTAGTTCGGGGCCAACTTTACACCTTTGTCTATGGGGAATCCTGCTGAATCAATGGACGCCATTGCATGTGCAACACCACTACCGTTGCATAGGTTAAGGTAGGTGTTGAGACAGTGTTCCTCTCCTTGTCTGGAGCTGTCTGGTGAGCCTGCACAACTCAATAGGAGGTATCTAATATGGACACTTGTAATTGAAGCTGTAGGATTCTGCCTGGGAGGTTAAATGCCTTATCCAATTGTATGCTCTGTACTTGCTGTAAGGAAGGATTAAGCTGGTTGGACAAGTGCTTGCTACCTCACAAGGGAGGGAGGTTATAAAAACACCTTGTGGGTGGGAGCAAATGTCTTTCTCAAGTGGAAAGTTCCAGTGGTCAGTGTGGAAGGGTCTTTGGCTAGGTAGTCTTTGACCATAGAGGAGTCTGTCTTAGCACAAGGCTGCCTGATACCTTGGTCAGCCAAAGGGAACTAGGCCCAGAACAGAGGTCCACATCAGGACTTTGTTCCATCCCTACCAGCCCAGCCTGAAGATACTTTACCAGGCTGTGTGACATCTTCCTGAGGACCTGCTCCAACCAACTATCTCAATCTAGCTAAAGTTTTGCTCCTGTTAAGGCTGTTGCCTGTGTTCTGAATAAAGAACTATAAGCTATATTTTACCAACGTGCCTCCGGGTGATCTCTGGGTCAGGTTGAATACCACCAAGGGCGCCCCCATCTTCCATCACCATGGATTTCTTCTACACATCAGGGTTGCCTCACGGAAAAACCTACTCTGTCAGCCTCTCCTATTATTTTCTTGCAAAGACCACCTGCTGGAGACCTGCCAGGCTGTGGACGAGGCCTTTGCTCCTTATACCAAGCCCCATGATCATTTGCTGGCCACAAGGCCACATGGCCAGCCACTCCAGTATTCAGGCCCAGCCACCCAAAAAAGGTCAGGCCCTGGTGCGGGATGTTTCACATGTATCTTTTCTGGGACATATTGCTGCATTAAAATGTAAATCTTGCCTATGCCATACTTATTTGAGACCCTGCTATTTAGAGTGACTATATTCTGGTTGACTAGACTTAAGTCCATGTGTCTTGATTATGTCTAGAAAGGGTGGAGGCACCTCCAATAAATGCTTATCATTCCCTGACCTGAATTATCTCTCTACCCATCTTAGACATATTGCCTCATGGACCACTTTTCCCAGGGGGCATGGGCTGGCTGGTTATATACTGGGGGCATGGGCTGGCTGTCTACATACTGGGGGCATGGGCTGGCTATATACTGGGGTTATTGGCTGGCTATATACTAGAGGGCATGGGGTGGCTATGTACTAGGGGGCAAGAGTCTAAATATCTATAAACTGGGTGGAGGCTCCGTGTTCCTGTGTTACCAGAGTCCCTCCATGTGGCTGTGTTCCCGTTCCCATCTGCCTGGACCTCCCGTTGCTGACCCCGGATTGGATTTGACCCTGCATCTCTGCCGCCTGCTCTGACCCTGTGCCTGGACCCAACCACGAGACTGTCTTCCGTTAAGGTACCTTGACCTCGGCTGCCAGTGGATCCACACATCCCAAATCCTGACAGGGGAGTTAATTAGTAGTGGAAGCGCTGGCCATTACAGTGCTGTGAGGGGCATCTCCCCTCACTAATAACATGTCCAGCAGTGTCCTCCCCTCACTAATAACACGTCCCAGCAGTGGCCTCCTCTCACTAATAACATGACCAGCAATGGCCTCCCCTCACTAATAACATGTCCAGCAGTGGTCTCCCCTCACTAATAACATGTCCCAGCAGCGGCCTCCCTTCAATAATAACATGCCCTAGCAGCGGTCTCCCCTCACCAATAACATGTCCAGCAGTAGTCTTCCTTCACTAATAACATGTCCCAGCAGTGGCCTCCCCTTACTAATAACATGTCTCAGCAGTGGCCTCCCCTTACTAATAACATGTCCCAGCAGTGGCCTCCCCTTACTAATAACATGTCCCAGCAGTGGTCTCCCCTCACTAATAACATGTCCCAGCAGTGGTCTCCCCTCACTAATAACATGTCCCAGCAGTGGCCTCCTCTCACTACTAACATGTCCCAGCACTGGCCTCCCTTCACTAATAACATGTCCCAGCAGCAGCCTCCCTTAAAAAATAATAAACATATATACTTACCCTCCCGCGCTTCCCACATATACATATATACACATATAATCACATATAAAGATACAGGCATATGCATATAAATATACTCACCTCCAACTGGTTCCAGCTCTGCTCTCCTATAGATAGCAGGCATCAGAGTTTACACTAAATGCCTCCAATCTATATAGGGTATAAATATGTAGAACCCAGGCTTCAGTCGTCGACGCAACATCGGAAGACTTCAGATGGTGGGTGGACTGCAGAAGGCCTGGTATGTCCCGGGGGCAGGGACCCAGGTAGAGGATGGGCCACCTTCTCTCTGCCAGGGGAAAGGGGGGGCTAGTTAGTTGTACTAGCGCTGACCATTACATCGCTGTGAGCAGCAGTGGTTCGGTGGCTTGTCCTCTTCTCTGTGAGGGGGGGGGGGAGGGAGGGGTGGTGCCGGGGATGGTGGAAGAAAGGGTTTGGGTCGTCAACTGGTTTGCGTGCGTGCGGGTCCCTGTTGACATACTTGTGCATTATGATCCGGCTGTGCACCACGGGCCCCATAGCAGCCACTACGGCTGTAGTTACGCCTCTGGTAGCACCACATAATGGGACAAACCATTCCTACCTTGGTGCTCCAAGCAAGAGCTATAAGCAGCTGGGCACCGCTGATTAGAGGTATGTGTCCATGCTTCCTAGACAACACCAAGCAAGTGAGTCTCACAATCAAGGTATGGAGCCAGTCAAGATAATCTACAACCGGCAGAATGTGAACAAAACACTTATATAGGAGACCAGAGCCGCTGCTGCAGGACGATTGGAGCAGGGCTCTGTCAGTCACAACAATTAACCGTTGCTGAGACAATGTTCACACACACAAACATACCGTAAATAAACTCAGATATGAAATCCCTCCCTGTACACCAGGAGTCCCCAAACTTTTTACGGGGCCGTTCAATGTCCCCCTCAGACCGTTGGAGGGCCGGACTTAAGTTTAAAAATAAATAGCGGTACATGTGACCGCATCCATAATACACTGGTACCCCCCCTCAATTAATTATTTAATATACTGCACTCCCTTATGAACAATTTTATATATATTGGCCCAATTAATTAATTAATATACCGGGACCTCTCTCCATTAATTATTGAATATGCCTCCCCCCCATTAATTACTAGACTGCCGCTCATAATTAATTTTTTCCTACACCACCACCATTAATTATTTCCTATGCTGCCCCTCCACCATTAATTATTTCCTATGCTGCCCATCAAAATTAATTATTCCCTATGCTGCCCCCCACCATTAATTATTCCCTATGCTGCCCCTCATAATTAATTATTCCCTATACTGCCCCTCATAATTAATTATTTCCTATGCTGCCCCTCATAATTAATTATTTCCTGTGCTGCCCCTCATAATTATTCCCTATACTGCCCCTCATTATTAATTATTCCCTATACTGCCCCTCAAATTAATTATTTCCTATACTGCCCCTCATAATTAATTATTTCCCATACTGCCCCTCCACCATTAATTATTTCCTATACTGCCCCCCCACATTAATTATTTCCTATACTGCCCCTCCACCATTAAATATTTCTTATGCTACCCCTCATAAATATTTCCTATACTGCCCCTCCACCATTAAATATTTCCTATACTGCCCCTCCACCATTAATTATCTCCTATACTGCCCCTCCACCATTAATTATTTCCTATACTGCCCCTCCACCATTAATTATTTCCTATACTGCCCCTCATAACTAACTATTGGCCCCTGGCCACCACAATCTTTTTACTGCCCTTTTTAATAAAAGATAAAAACCCTGTACTCACCGCGCGTCTTCTATCTTCTTGCCGCGTCCGGGAAGGAAGGGGTGCGTGGCCGCATGATGACGTCATCGCGCGGCCGCGCAACCTAGTTCATGGAGCGATGTGCGCCGGGGTTGTATTCCGGTCACATCGCTTCAGTAATAGTGCTGGAGCGGCCGTTTCCGGCCGCATCGAGCCCTATACAGTGACGGGCAGGAGTTTCCTGTCCAGACGGACAGAGGCTCCAGCCCGACTGTCGCAGGCCGCGAGGTCCCGGCGCTGCCGCGGCAAACGTCGGGGGCCGGATCGAAACGGTCCGCGGACCGCAGGCTGTAGTTTGGGGAACGCTGCTGTACACCATGGACTGAGGATGGTGCTGACACAGATATTGCAGGATCATGATTTATATTCCCCTGCAAAAGATAAAATATACAAGGAACCTATGTCCCACCTTGTTTCACCTAGGTGTTCATGTCTGTATAGACAAGCTAAGCTGCAGCAGTGACATCACACTGACGGCACACAAATATGTAATACAGTAGAGGTCGGCTCATTTAACCAGATACACCAATGGTTAAATATTCCCATGAAACACATTTGAAGGACAAACTGTCAAACTGTGTAACTGGTGGGGATCAGTTACACAGTTTGACAGTTTGTCCTTCAAATGTGTTTCATGAGAATGTCTGATGCTCCATGAACTAAATGTACTTATACATCTGATGTAAACTTACATTTCATAAATATAGAGATCTGGAACCCAAAGGTCTTCACCAGGAATTATAATTGTATCAATACCACAAAATTCACCTGGATCCCAGTTTAAGAATTCATTTTTCCATTCCTAAAATAAAATACTTGCTATTAAATTAAAATTTTCAAGCACACAGAATTTTAGCCACATGAACTGTGTAAATACGTGCAAACATATTTCAAGGAAATCTACTACTTATTTAGTGATAAATTAAAGGAGTATTCCCATTAAACAGTTTTCCAATATAATGTCTGTACCAAATCCTCATGGTTTTCAAGATCTCTGCTTGCTGTTTTTCTATGGAAAGCTTACAGGGCTTCCACAAAGACAAGTTTCTTAAATATTCTCAAGACAACAAAATAACACATTGTCTAATTCACTGTTATAAACAAAAATACAGCACTTCAAAGATATAATTCAAACCTGTCTCTATCAGTTCTAGTGTATACAATTTATTTTCTCCTGTATGCTCCCTGCAGTGCCCTCTGCATCCAGCCCCTCTCCCCTGCATTCCAAGACGAGCTTACACAATCACTTCCTGCCAGCAAGCAGCAGTGTGAGGAGACTGAATCTACAAGCTAAAGACAGATAAGATTTTTATAGCAGGGGAAGGAGTTGTAGAAGAGCTGATTGTGTTTGTGTGTAGCTGTGATGTAGCAGTAGCAGTTGCAGTTCTGACAGTGGGTCATTGTGTGTTATAGGTGAGATGGAGCTGGAGTGTGCCATTGTGTGTTATATCCATCTCATTGATCTTATCTCTAATATCTCTACTCTGTCTCATTTCTCTTTTCTATGTGTCAGATACCAGTGAAAAAAACAGATCAATTTGGACAAATTCTAACTTATTAAAATTATGCAGGCCATCGTGGAAACTTTGTTGTGTGACCCATAGTGAGATGAGGAAGGCTGATCCTAGGATCTTAGTATAAGGTTCTTAACACCACCAGGTGTCAGTGTGGTGCCGTTAACCTGACGGCTATACAAAGTGTTGTTTAATTAATAGAAAAGCTACAATATTGCAACTTGTAGCCTATTCGTTCTCTAAATGGATACAGTATCAGTGCATTTACTAATGCACTGACTCGTACATCCACCTAGCCCTGGTGGTGATTCCTTTCATATATGTACCAACTCATGCATACTGGTACGCTTCAACTCCACTAGCGATAGTTTTATCAGCAGTTATTAATTCACTGCCAGTCAACTTGCTATTTTATAGAAGCGCTGGAGTTATTTTGGTCACTGTGGTTTCCAATGAGTATGGCACTGCCTGACGATATTCCTCGTTCTATACTGAACTCTCCCTCATCATCATTCACTCATTTTGGATCACACACACACTTTGCCTGCTATCTAAAATCTTTTGCACACTAACGCAAAAGATTTTAGATAGCAGGCAAAGTGTGTGTGTGATCCAAAATGAGTGAATGATGATGAGGGAGAGTTCAGTATAGAATGAGGAATATTGTCAGGCAGTGCCATACTCATTGGAAACCACAGTGACCAAAATAACTCCAGCGCTTCTATAAAATAGCGAGTTGACTGGCAGTAAATTAATAACTGCTGATAAAACTATCGCTAGTGGAGTTGAAGCGTACCAGTATGCATGAGTTGGTACATATATGAAAGGAATCACCACCAGGGCTAGGTGGATGTACGAGTCAGTGCATTAGTAAATGCACTGATACTGTATCCATTTAGAGAACGAATAGGCTACAAGTTGCAACATTGTAGCTTTTCTATTAATTAAACAACACTTTGTATAGCCGTCAGGTTAACGGCACCACACTGACACCTGGTGGTGTTAAGAACCTTATACTAAGATCCTAGGATCAGCCTTCCTCATCTCACTATGGGTCACACAACAAAGTTTCCACGATGGCCTGCATAATTTTAATAAGTTAGAATTTGTCCAAATTGATCTGTTTTTTCCCTTTTAAAGAAAGTACCAATAAAAGTGAAATTTTAATGACAAAGTAAGTCTCAGTGAGGCCTAAGGCCTTTTTTGTGAATAGTTTGATTTATGGACTCAGTCAAGCGTCCACACCTCTCCTGTATATAGATACCAGTGAATGTTCAGAAGCTAAAAAGTGCATATGAACCTGTACCCTGATAATCTAAGCACATTGTCAGCACACAGCATCACATAGAACTAGATGTCTGAGCAACATCCCCCACTGGGGCCTAGCCTTTTTTGTGGCTTGGGGGAGCCGGATCCCTAGGTACCTGAATGGCTGGCTGGCCTAGCACTCATCGGTGGTCATAGTGCTTGGTATCAGGGAACGTAGGCCTCATCCACAGCCTGGAAGATCTCCAGCAGATGGAAGGTACAGAAATGGAGGAAGAGGCTGAAAATGTGGGTTTCTCCCTGGGGCAACCCCACTGTAGATATGGGATCCCTGGTATTGATGAGTGAGGCAACATTGGTAAAACATTCAACTTACAGTCCTTTTATTAGAACTTTTCAACAGCCACAACAGCAGTAACTTCAACTGGATGGAGATGGTTGGTTAGATTTCATTCCACAGGAATGCTTTAAGCCTGGTATGGTAGCTTTGGGTAACTAATTGGGTGTCTTTTTGGGACACAAAGAGCTAGTGAAAACCTTTATAAAAGTTTAAAAAACATTTCATTCATATTCTTATTTTTTTATTTTATAGTACATTTATTTTAATTTTCAAATTAAGTTAAAATTAACATTATTAATGAATTCCCTATTTTGTTTTGGTCGTTTTGATATATAATGGGGCACATTTACTTACCTGTCCGAGACACGATCTCCGAGGTGTATTCCCCAACGATGATGCACTGTGCCACAATCCACGTAGATCCTGTGGCCGAAATCCTGCATGTGTCGCTCCCCGCTCATGTCCGCCAGAGTTCACCTTGTTCTTTCTGGTGCATGTAAGTGCTTGGCTTGTGACACAAATTTGAACGTTAAATCACTCGCTTAGTCCGAATCCGTCGGATCGTCCGGCGGCCCGCCCCCCGATTTGTGTCGCGTAAATCCCGGCGCGATTGCAACACAATCTGATCGCGTGTGACACAATTCCCGGCGCGATCCCGAAAAGTCAGGAAACCCGACGAAAATACGGCCGCTGGACCCTTAGTAAATAAACCCCAATGTGTATGGTCTCGGGGAACGGGGCGACTATGGTGGTGTTTTTTGTACATATTGCGGTGTATTATTGGGGTGTATTATATGGGGAAATGTCATTGTATTTTTTATGAATATTTTTTGTGTATGCGTGTTTTTACTTAATGTATCCCTCATGAGGTCATAAAAGACCTCTGGGGGACATTTTACCTTTTTTTTTTTCTAATTTTACTTTATTCTTTTTGTTTTACAAGTTTTCCCTTGTAACTGAGGCATCTATAAGAGCCTCAGTTACATAGGAAAACAACCAACTCTTAGGCCCCTTCTCCACTGGCGTTTTTCACGCGCGAGTTCTGCGCGTGCATTTGACGCTCAGAACTCGCATTGCACTCTGTCCCATTGTATTCAATGGGTCTTTCTCCATTAGCGTTGTTTTTGACGCGCGTGCTTGCGTTCGTTTGCACGCGCGTCAAAATCGCAGCATGCTCTATTTTTGCGAGTCACGCGCAATTTTCACGCCCCATTCAAGTCTATGGAGATGCATCAAGAACGCATTGCACTCGCAATCATTGCAAGTGCAATGCGAGTGCAATGCGTTTTAAACGTAAGGGTTGCTAGGTGACCAGAATAACATTATTTCCCCTGCTCGCGAACGATCATTTAATTAAAAAAACACAGTGAAGAACAGTGAAGAATAGAATAAAAACAGTGAACACAGTGAACACAGGATCATTTAAGAGAAAAACACAGTGCAGAACACAGTGCAGAATAGATTACAGATGTTCGGCACATCTGCTTACTTGTCGGGAGATACGCGCGGAACGGCGCGAACAAAATAGCATGTGAAGAACAATATATATGTGTGAAGAACACATTGCAGATGTATTTAAACATCTGCAATGTGTTCTTCACACACATATATATTGTTCTTCACATGCTATTTTGTTCGCGCCGTTCCGCGCGTATCTCCCGACAAGTAAGCAGATGTGCCGAACATCTGTAATCTATTCTGCACTGTGTTCTGCACTGTGTTTTTATCTTAAATGATCCTGTGGTCACTGTGTTCACTGTGTACAATGATTTTATTCTATTCTTCACTGTTCTTCACTGTGTTTTTTTAATTAAATGATCGTTCGCGAGCAGGGGAAATAATGTTATTCTGGTCACCTAGCAACCCTTACGTTTAAAACGCATTGCACTCGCATTGCACTTGCAATGATTGCGAGTGCAATGCGTTCTTGATGCATCTCCATAGACTTGAATGGGGCGTGAAAATTGCGCGTGACTCGCAAAAATAGAGCATGCTGCGATTTTGACGCGCGTGCAAACGAACGCAAGCACGCGCGTCAAAAACAACGCTAATGGAGAAAGACCCATTGAATACAATGGGACAGAGTGCAATGCGAGTTCTGAGCGTCAAATGCACGCGCAGAACTCGCGCGTGAAAAACGCCAGTGGAGAAGGGGCCTTACTGATGGTGCTGATCAGAGCTATACTTGGTCTAATTAGACACAGTGGGGGTCATTTACTAAGGGCCCGAATCGCTTTTTTTCGAATTGCCCCAGGTTTTTGGGGCACGCGATCGGATTGTGTCGCATCGGCGTTGGCATGCACGTGACGGAAATCGGGGGCGTGGCCGTCGGAAAACCCGACGGATTCAGAAAAAACTCTGATTTTTTTTAAAAAATGTGTCGCTTGCACCCAGCAACGGATGGTGAACTCCATTGAACTCCAAGGGACTTCAGCGCAGCAGCGACACCTGGTGGGTAAGTAAATATGCCCCAGTAGCTCTGGTTAACCCCTTTAGATTCTATAGAGCCGCTTGTGGTGCGGCTTTGCTCCTCCCTGCATTGCGCTACTTCAGCGTACTGCAGACTCTATACGCTGATATAGAAAGCGTAATGGAAATTTGTATAATTTTTAATTATACAAACAATAAGAATAATTTGCTGAAATGGGAATACCCCTTTAACCTTTAATGGTGCAGTGTGATTCTAAAGATATATTTATTAGAAACTCTGCTATGGTATTTAAAAAAAAAACAAGTTTATTGAAGCAGCGGGGAAGCAGGGAGAAGCCCTTGCACCTCATTACTATAAAAAAAGTAGCCTTTTTTAAGTAAAATATCAGAGCACAGCTCCTAATAAACATATCTTTAGAATTATTTTGCTAGGATCTACTCAGCAGCGTTGAAGGCTGACCTAAGTGGTAGATTTTTTCCAGCCTGTTTCGTTACACATTTTCCTGTTTCCGTGGTTCAACCACTTTGTGTTTGCTTTTCTGCATTCCAAAAGGTGTTATTTTTATTTTTCCATTTACAGAGATGTATGATGGATTGTACTACATTGTAATACATCATATGTAAAATCCCCATATACTGCCACACTTTAGTATGGCAGTATATGGTAGGATCAAACAGACAACCTAGGGGGTCTGAAAAATAGTAAAAAAAATTAATAAAAAGTAAAAAAAAAAAAAAACCTAAAAATCCAAATCACTCCCCTTTCCCTAGAACTGATATAAATGTCCCAAAATAAATTTTGATTGATAAAATGATTTATCAAAATATAATATTGGTTATTACCGGCGTTTAACCCTGTAATGAGAATAGCGGCTAAAGTCGAAAATGCAGCTTTTTTACCTTTTTGCTAACTATAAAAAATTCTATAAAAAGTGATCGACCGTGCAGTCCTCAAAATGAAAACGTCATCAAAAGTTGCAAGAAATTACACCACACACAGCACTGTACACTGAAGTATGAAAAGGTTATTTGCGTCAAAAGATGGCAAAATGAGGTTTAATTTTGTACAACACCTTTTAATATTTGTAAATGTACAAAAACATTATAAAAACCTATACAAATTTGGTATCCCCGTGATTGTACCGAGTTATGGATTTTTGAAGGTGGGGAGTGAAAAATGAAAATGCAAAAACCAAAAAAAGCCTGGTCATTAGGGGGTTAAAAAAAATTCCAAAAAATGTTAAAATCTATAACTTTTTTGTTTAAGGGGACATTTTTGGCTGTCTGAGTTGGTGTTTTCTTTGAAATAATTTGGATAAACGTACAACCCTTGGTCACTTTTTATGTATATTTTCAGACATTTCCTTCTATTACAAGGCTCAAAGTACAGTAATCACTCTTATATTTTAATAGATTTAAAAGGAGCCTAAAGGGAGCCTAATGTGTTATAGATTGTATTGTATATTTTAACACCCTAATGCCCGCGGTATAGGCTTTTTATGATGGTCATTAAGGTGGTGAAATATGATTCTTGAATCTATGGCGCCTTTTCAAGAGAAGATTGCAGGACCTGGGTGCTGATTTGGCACTAACACTTGGTACTGGAAAGTTGGTATTGGTACAGGCGGTCCCCTACTTAAGAACACCCGACTTACAGACGACCCCTAGTTACAAACGGACCTCTGGTAATTGGTCATTTACTGTACTTTAGCCGCAGATTACAATAAACAGCTGTAACAGTTATCACAGGTGTCTGCAATGAAGCTTTATTATTAATCCTGGTTCTTATGACAATCCAACATTTTTTAAATCCAATTGTCACAGAGACCAAAATAATTTTGTCTGGACTTTCAATTATAATACAGTTCCGACTGACAAACAAATTCAACTTAAGAACAAACCTACAGAACCTATCTTGTACGTAACCCGGGGAGTGCCTGTATTGTTTAAGCCCCTAGACATTGCAGTCAAACATGAACATAAAAAACTATAAATGCTTTTTTATCCAATGCAACAAAAACCTTGAAAAAATAATAAAGGAAAACTATGACCAAACTGATATTTTTTTAATCATCCATCACACAGAAAATTATATTAAATGTGATAAAAAAAAAATGTATGAACCCCAAGCATTTAAGAATACAATCTATAGGTCTTCATGCAAAAAATAAGCCCTCACACAGCCACATTGATAAAAATTTATGGTGCTTGGAAGGTAATGATGGAAAAGATTTTTCGCCAAAAGGATTTCATTATCAAAATGAAGGTTATTAAAAAATATATTTACATTTGGTATAGCTTTATGCATACTGACCCAGAAAATAAAACTGTTAAAATTGGAGGCATTTTTTAATGAGACAAATAATTTGTGTACTTTTTAAACTAATTACCATTAATTATTAAAAATTCATTAGCAGGACATATGAAACCCAAAAATGTGCTTTTTTTCAGATTATAGAGTAAAAAAATTAAAAAGGCTGTAGAAAGCATTGACATGGAAACCAGGTGCAGAGATAAGGGGTTAATATATATATATACATATATATATCTATATACACTCACCGGCCACTTTATTAGGTACACCTGTCCAACTGCTCGTTAACACTTAATTTCTAATCAGCCAATCACATGGCGGCAACTCAGTGCATTTAGGCATGTAGACATGGTCAAGACAATCTCCTGCAGTTCAAACCGAGCATCAGTATGGGGAAGAAAGGTGATTTGAGTGCCTTTGAACGTGGCATGGTTGTTGGTGCCAGAAGGGCTGGTCTGAGTATTTCAGAAACTGCTGATCTACTGGGATTTTCACGCACGACCATCTCTAGGGTTTACAGAGAATGGTCTGAAAAAAAAAAAATCCAGTGAGCGGCAGTTCTGTGGGCGGAAATGCCTTGTTGATGCCAGAGGTCAGAGGAGAATGGGCAGACTGGTTCGAGCTGATAGAAAGGCAACAGTGACTCAAATCGCCACCCGTTACAACCAAGGTAGGCAGAAGAGCATCTCTGAACGCACAGTACGTCGAACTTTGAGGCAGATGGGCTACAGCAGCAGAAGACCACACCGGGTGCCACTCCTTTGAGCTAAGAACAGGAAACTGAGGCTACAATTTGCACAAGCTCATCGAAATTGGACAGTAGAAGATTGGAAAAATGTTGCCTGGTCTGATGAGTCTCGATTTCTGCTGCGACATTCGGATGGTAGGGTCAGAATTTGGAGTCAACAACATGAAAGCATGGATATATCCTGCCTTGTATCAACGGTTCAGACTGTCATGGTGTGGGGAATATTTTCTTGGCACTCTTTGGGCCCCTTGGTACCAATTGAGCATCGTTGCAACGCCACAGCCTACCTGAGTATTGTTGCTGACCATGTCCATCCCTTTATGACCACAATGTACCCAACATCTGATGGCTACTTTCAGCAGGATAGTGCGCCATGTCATAAAGCTGGAATCATCTCAGACTGGTTTCTTGAACATGACAATGAGTTCACTGTACTCAAATGGCCTCCACAGTCACCAGATCTCAATCCAATAGAGCATCTTTGGGATGTGGTGGAACGGGAAGATTCGCATCATGGATGTGCAGCCGACAAATCTGCGGCAACTGTGTGATGCCATCATGTCAATATGGACCAAAATCTCTGAGGAATGCTTCCAGCACTTTGTTGAATCTATGCCATGAAGAATTGAGGCAGTTCTGAAGGCAAAAGGGGGTCGAACCCGTTACTAGCATGGTGTACCTAATAAAGTGGCCGGTGAGTGTATATCTAACATCTATCTGTCTGGTTATCTATCTCCTATAATTTGACCATTTATATATCTCACATTTTCTCTATCTATTTATTAATCAATCTTCTATCTCTTTTCTATGGTATTTCTCTCTCTATATTTCTCATTTATAATTTATACTTTATAATTCTGCGTCTAGAATTCTCTATCATCTTTCATATTTATCTTGCATCATAATAATAATAATTAATAATTTATTTATTTATAGAGCACACACAGATTACGTAGCGCTGCACAGAGCTTGCCAGATCAGTCCCTGTCCCCAATGGGGCTCACAATCTAATCAACCTACCAGTATGTTTTGGAGTGTGGGAGGAAACCGAAGGAAACCCATGCAAACTCGGAGAGAACATACAAACTCTTTACAGATGTTGACCTGGGACTTGAACCCAGTTCCCCAGCGCTGCATGGCTGTAGTGCAGAGCCACCATGCTGTCCATCATCTATCTATCTTCTATAAAATTCTCCCATATTGCAGATTGTTTTACCATACTAAAGGGAGTCTCTAACTGACTGCAACTGGTCATAAAATAGTTTTATTTTGGGGCCCCACTTTTAGTGTTGCCCAGGGCCCCATATTGTCTAAAACTGGCCCTGAAGGTGTAAAAGACACCTAAAATGGATGGTAAATGGAAGACCTTCCGTTTACCATCTTTTCTGATAAACATGCATGCATACAAACTTACTTTTCATTACACAACTGTTCTTTATAACTACAAAAGTAGTGGTAATTGTGCATATTTTTCATTATAAATAATGGAAATGTACTAGAGAGCACAACTAATGGGGTGAACTAAGCCTTACTCTAGTTCAATTCATATCACTCTCCTAGGTTTTCTTTGGTGTCCAAAATTGATATACAGTATATTTCCCCATAATACTAAGAAAGTTATTGAAGCAAAAATCTAAAGTTTGGTGTAAATAATTGCAACTAAACATTTTTTTGTAAGTAAGCTAAAATTAACATATCATAGCATTAGTGGAAGCATTATGCTCTTACCATAAGAAACCAGATATAGGTTGTTAAAGATTGAAGACTTGTGTCCTGAAACAGAAAGTACCATCTTTATTACATAAATTACCAATGCACTAATTTAATTCAGCATAACATATGTTACACATATTTCTCACAAATGATTGAATGGAATCTGTGGAAAATAGTTTGTGGGCCATTTCAACTATGAACCCAGCTGCAACTTTAGTAACCCTCTGTAGGTGCTGGTGTTTAGCAGCTTGAAGAGGCTTTACCATGCCCCCCAGGCTAATCCCCATTTGCCAAGCTTTCTGTTAACCATGGGAAACCATATAGAACAGCTAGAGACAAGAGTCTTGCAAAAATGCAAAAAAATAAGACTTTGAGTGATGTCACAAGCATGCTACAGGTCATCCAATTACAAACAAGCTGTCCTGCATAATTTGAAAGTACTTAGTGTTTTGGCAAAGGATCTTCAGTGATGTCACAAGCATGTGACTCATCACATGCATAAGATTGGCCTATTACAAACATGCCCTCCTGTTTTGGCTTCATTGCCTTGAGCTGATGTCACAACCTGGAAGTGCCCACCCAGATCAGGAATAGTTGAATCTGATTGAATAAGAAATAATGTTAAATATAACAGATATATCTCAGGCTAGGAAGGAGCCAGCAGCAGGATTCAGGTATTGGAATTGATGCCAGAGGCTCTCTCCAGCTGTAATAAAATTACTTTTTGCCAGTTACTTTACAGTTACGCTTTAATGCATTGCATTTGCAGGTTGCCAAGGCATGCTAAGAGTCTTAATTTTCCATCAAGGATTTACATTTCCATGACTTATTGCAGTGGTCCTGCTTCACAATATAGGCAATCAATTTGACTAGGAAAAATACATAGATCAATGTGAAACCATAATGCCCGTAGTAGGTAAATCCAATTAAAAATTATAAATCCATATATAAACAACATCCTTCTATACCTAAAATGTCCAGATGGTATACAGACCACAAAGTAGGGAGCCAATAATAATAATAATTTATAATAATAATAATCTTTCTTTATATAGTGCCATTATATTCCATAGTGCTTTACAAATCACAGGTGGCATAGAAAAATAAAATAAAACATTACAAAGTATGGAGCTAAAGGAGTGAGATCCCTGCTTGCAAGAGTTTACAGTCTATGAGGAAGAATGGGGCGACACAAGAGGTAAAAAGCTTATATAATGGTCCAGCCATTCTTCATAAAGTAATAGAACAAAATATAACATATTAAGTAGAGGTGCTGCTGCTTGACCCAGTCATCAGCTGTCGTCTTATATACAAAGTCCAAGCTGAATGGGACTGCAGAGAAGCCTGAAGTTTGGTGTCTGGTGGTTGCTGGATAACGGATGGGAGAAGGACACAGGATGGGTTAGTAAAGAGAGTTAAAACTTCATGCAGTTAACAAGTGTTATAGGCTTGTTTAAAGACATGGATTTTAAGAAAACGTTTAAAACTTTGGAGGTTGGGTATTAGTCTGATTGGGCAGGGCATTCCATAGAATGGGTGCAGCTCTAGAGAAATCTTGGAGATGTGAGTGGGAGGTTTGAATTAAGGTGGAGATTAATCTAAGATCACTGGCAGATTGAAGACCACAGGTTGGGTGATAGACTGAGATGAGGGAGAAGAGGGAGGAGAGGTACGAAGGTGCAGCATTTTGCAGTGCTTTGTGGATGAGGGTTATGCTATTAAAATGTATTCAAAAGGAGACTGGCAGAAGGTGAGGGAAGGTGAGTGAGGCTGCAACCATGCTCCAGCAGGACAGGGAGGCACACGGGTGCACCTGCGACCAGGGACATGGGTCGCAGGAGCACCCATGCCACTGGCACGAACTGAAGGCATCTGTGTAGCGTTTGGTCCGAAAGAGAAGCCTGGCTGCTGCATTAAGAATAGATTGGAGAGGAGAGAGTTTAGTGAGTGGAAGACCGATTAGTAGACAGTTACAGTAGTCTAGACAAGAGTGAATCAGAGCAACAGTTAGCATTTTACAAATTTCAATTGTGAGAAAAGGGGGGATTCTAGAGATGTTTCCGAGATGCATGCGGCAAGAGCGAGCAACATATTGAATATACGGTGCAAAAGAGAGGTCGGAGTCCAGCACAACACCAAGACAGCAGGCCTGCTGCTTCAGGGTTATGGTGACCCCACAGACTGAAATGGAGAGGTTATGATAGACTGTCAGTGGATGGTGGAAAGACAATCAGTTCAGTCTTAGAAAGATTAAGTTTCAAGAAGAGAGAGGGCATGATGGTAGACAGCAGAGAGACAATCATTAGTGTTCTGAAAAAGGCCAGGGGTGATGTTAAGTGGAGAAGTATATATTTGTGTATCATCAGCATAAAGATGATATTGGAAATCAAATCTGCTGATGGTTTGTCCAAAGGGAGCAGTATAGAGAGAAAAGAGAAGAGGACGCAGGACTGAGCCCAGCCCTCAGGAGCCCCAATAGAGAAAGGAACAGCAAAAGTGAGAGATCCAGAAAAGGAGACACTTACAGTGCGGTCAGAAAGATAGGAAGAAAACCAGGAGAGAGCAATGTCCTTCAGGCCAATGGAGAGAAGCATCCAGAGGAGAAGCTGTTGATCCACAGTATCAAACACTTCTGAGAGATCCAGAAGAATGAGGAGAGAATAGTCACCTTTGGATTTAGCAGAGATGAGGTCGTTGGAGACTTTAGTAAGAGCGGTTTCAGTAGAGCACACAGAGTGGAAACTAGATTGTAGGGGGTCAAGGAGGGAGTTAGCTGAGAGACAACGGGAAAGTCGAGAATAGACCAGGTGTTCCAGGAGTTTGGAGATTCAAGGGAGAGTAGAAACTGATCGGTAGTTAGCAGCGTTGGATGGGTCCAGGAACGGTTTCTTTATTAATGGGGTAACTACAGCATGATTGAAAGAAGAGGGGACGACAACAGATAGGGAAAGATACCGCAAGAGAGAGAGTGAATATTTTAGTGAGGTGAGAGGTGACTGTTGGGGGGAGGTACTGTACAAGATGTGAGAGGATGGGGTCACTGATACAGTTAGTGGGGCGAGTATAGGAAAGGAGCCTGGACACTTCTTCCTCTATGACTGGCTCAAAGGAAGAGAGTGAACAAGATAAGGTACCGGAGTAAAGGGGATTAATGGAGGGAAGGGGATTAATGGAGTGAGTGGATTGAGAAATTATTTCCTGGCAAATGCAATCAATTTTATCTTAAAAGAATAGGTACACCATAGCACCCTGACTTAAATGTCAGCTTTTTCATGGAGTGTCTTGTACCTATTCTTGTTGGGATAAGATAAATAAAGTAGGGAATATTGTTTTTTTATACTTTGATTCTATGGCACCCTTTTGTAGTTATTAATATTTAGTGAAGGTCTAATTTTTTTAGCTTACGGTATGCCATTTGCTTACAGACTGTTGTTTGCTGTTTACACAACCTGTAAGGGAAATCCTACAAACTATTAAATCTCATCATATGCACCAGAATGATATTAATTTGGACTGTTTTGGCCCTAGAAGCTCTGTCAGTAACCTGCTGACATTGCCTTTAGCGTAGGCCCTCTCAGCGCTGTGAGCCAGGAATACATGCCCATAAAGTAGCAGGCCTCTTGCAGTTGAAGGATGCTACAATGTATTAGGACTTATAAGGCCAATTGAGAAAGGATAGACATTATACATATGTATTTGTCATCTCAGTCATGCAATGCATCTACAATATCTAAAAATAAACTGGGGAGTTCTTGTAAATAATTTACCTATATTATTATAGGGTGTTTGAAATTAACTGATTAAATAAAAAAAAGGTTAAAATAAGTAGTAAATCGAGTAAAATATTAAACAACTGCAGTTCTGAAATGACGCTAATGAAGGGACTAGGTTCAGGGGAGACCAACAAGACAGTCAGCCTTTAACACAAGCCCCCCAAAAGGCCCCACCTACTTACGCGATCCACCCTAAATGTTGGTCGTTTACTGGGTGTCAGCGCCCCCTAGGCCTAAGTGAAAAATACATAGACAAGGTCAAATAACAACACAAGCTTGGTCGCCATGGAGAATGGTCGCCAAACTGGATCTTAGAGAGACAGAAAAACTCCAGACAGGAGAATAGTTCAAAACACAGGCCAAAAGTCCAGATATCAAGATACAATATACAAGCATGGAGCAAAATGTGAAGAAAACAAGCATCTCTGCTTTAGACTGATTGGAGCAGAGCTTAATCAGTTTGTTTCTAGACAGGAGCAGGCTGCAAGAGGAGTCAACTCCTAGACAGCCATCAAGCTGAGCCTGTGTTCACACAACCAAAGTACAATGGCATCCAGTGTTAAAAATCAGCATCTTCTCAGCCGCACAGCACGAACTGAGGATGACACAGATTTTAAAATTACATATGTGTGTTTGTAGTTAGGTAACCACTGCAAGTATTTACTCATTTCAGGACAGGCACATAAGCAATGTTACAGAAAAATGAGATTGAAGAGGGACACTAGCCACCCAATACTGCTAACAGATGTGCTAGAGACTGACCAGTGTCTTTATAAATCATATAAATTAAGGAAGCAAAAAATAATCCTTGCAAATCTTTCCAATTGGTGGATTTTCTACTTGTATGTTGCAACAGTGCAGTTAGTCCTACTCGGGTATATATTGTTTTTAGAAGTGTATTGGATGTAACCACTGTATAATAAGATACAACAGAAATTAAAAGAAAAGAAAACTATGTGTAAACCAGACTAAAAAACATACAATAAAAGATTATGCTGTTAAAATTGTGTAAAAATAATTTCTATGTACCTTATGTAACAAATTTTAACTCCTTAATGACAGGACCTTTATGTTTGCATAAAAAATAAAGAAAACTTTTTTTTTTTTTTACTATTTTTCAGACCTCCTGTGGTACTTTAACCCTAGGTTGTCTGATTGATCCTACCATATACTACCATAATAGAGTATGGCAGTATGTGGGGATTTTACACATCATCTATTACAATGTGCCACCAGCACATTGTAACAGATCTTCAGAGACCATACAGCCAAGGGTGTGTCATGGTAACAGTTCACAATGTGCAGAGTGTGCCAGTTAATTGAATACTGGCACACTGTCTTAATTAATCTAGCGTACCCTGCACTGCTTGGAAAGTGTGCACCAACTTTTTTTTGGTGCACCTTTAACAAAGAGGACCACATTTGAATTGCTAGTATTCTGGCATAAACTGCATATAAATGTGCAAAACTGCTTGCTCTTGTATTTATGAAGTGAAGATTGAAGAGGAACACTAGCCACCCAATACTGCTAACAGATGTACTAGAGACTGACCAGTGTCTTTATAAATCATATAAATTAAGGAAGCAAAAAATAATCCTTGCAAATCTTTCCAATTGGTGGATTTTCTACTTGTATGTTGCAACAGTGCAGTTAGTCCTACTCGGGTATATATTGTTTTTAGAAGTGTATTGGATGTAACCACTGTATAATAAGATACAACAGAAATTAAAAGAAAAGAAAACTATGTGTAAACCAGACTAAAAAACATACAATAAAAGATTATGCTGTTAAAATTGTGTAAAAATAATTTCTATGTACCTTATGTAACAAATTTTAACTCCTTAATGACAGGACCTTTATGTTTGCATAAAAAATAAAGAAAACTTTTTTTTTTTTTACTATTTTTCAGACCTCCTGTGGTACTTTAACCCTAGGTTGTCTGATTGATCCTACCATATACTACCATAATAGAGTATGGCAGTATGTGGGGATTTTACACATCATCTATTACAATGTGCCACCAGCACATTGTAACAGATCTTCAGAGACCATACAGCCAAGGGTGTGTCATGGTAACAGTTCACAATGTGCAGAGTGTGCCAGTTAATTGAATACTGGCACACTGTCTTAATTAATCTAGCGTACCCTGCACTGCTTGGAAAGTGTGCACCAACTTTTTTTTGGTGCACCTTTAACAAAGAGGACCACATTTGAATTGCTAGTATTCTGGCATAAACTGCATATAAATGTGCAAAACTGCTTGCTCTTGTATTTATGAAGTGTTTCCACCAGTATTGTGTCATGGGTACACTATGCTCGCCTGTTAAACTGACTGTACCAGAGGGTAAAATCATGAAATTTGGGGACCAGGTGGTAAAGATGAAACAGCTTGTAAAACAAGTTTTGTGGTTAACAGATTGATATTCAGCTGCAGAAAATTTTATATTGGGAAAAACAGAAGAAGCTTATTGTATATCTGGCAATGTTGTCGCGTTCCCCGCCACATGCTTCAGCTCCCTTATGGTGCGGGCGGCGCTTCTCTCTCCATCTTAAAGGAGCAGGGCTTTTACCAGCTAGGCTGTCCCAGCCTATCAGCACCTCTAGCCATATAGCCCAACATGCAATGTTCTCCATGCCTGAGCAAAGGTTCCTAACTTGCTAGTCCTGCTGTATGGTATCTGATTCTGCTTGTCTGCTTGTGTGTGATCCTGGCTTGCTCTCTGTCTTCATTCCTGTTTTGTGCTCCCTGGTATCTGACCCTGGCTTGTTTTCTGATCCTGTGCTGCCTGCGACGACCCTCTGCCTGTTCCTGACTCTGATTGTACGCTGCCTGCCCCTACTCTGGGCTGACTTTGACTACCCGCTCTACCTGACCTCTTGGTGTCCCTGTGCCCGCTGGGCCGGCAGCTATCTATACTAGGACCACCACAAGAGGTAGCGGCCTTGCAATATTTCTGCAGCAAAGTCCTTTATATGGGTAAAAGGGTGATTTCTGGGGAGGTTCAGGGAAAACTCCCTTAGGGTGATGGCACACAGTTGGGAAATATGCCATTCTGTTCCGGGTTCTAGCTGTTTTTCAGGAAGGTCTATATCAAAGATAACCTGGCAGGAAGGGACGTGCCAACCTCCTTGGATGAACTCATAGCCATGGCCACGTGTATAGCCATGGCCACGTGTATTGACGTGTGCTTTCATCATCTAAAAGAGGTGACTTGTGAACAGAGTATAAATTTAGTGAGCAAAACCATTTACGCAGAAGCACTGAGAATTTGTGTCTGTACTGCAGCAAGAGTGGGGCACATTTACTTACCCGTCCGCGGAGTTCCCTGAAAGTGCATTGTCCGACCAGAATTGCACTCTGTTACGTTCCACTAAGATCGTGCGGCCGATATCCTGCATGTGTCACTTCCCCTCTCAGGTCCGCCAGAGTTCACCTTCTTCTTCCTGGTGCATGCAAGTGCATTATCTTGCAACACTTTGAATCTTAAATCCTGCGCTCAGTCCGAAACTGTCGGATCGTCTGACGGTCCGCCCCCGATTTCTGTTGCATGAAAGCCAGCCCAGCTGCGCCGCAACTCGATCGCATGAGACACAATCCCCAGTTAAATACCTGTCACAGCTGCGCAATCCCCTAAAATGGGATCACTTCTGGGGGATTTCTGTGATCTTCATTGTCAAATTTCTCTTCTAATGGTGGATAGGGTCCAGAATTGGTTGCCGCCTGAATTGTAACCAGAAAAGCTAACATTCACTCCCTCCATTGTAGGCCCTGACAAAAAGCAAATAATGGGCTTGTTGGGGGTATTTTTCATCACAAAAGGAACAATTTAAAGACCATTTTCTAAGCTTCCTTTACTCCATGTGACATAAAAATTGCATTTTTAACCAAAAATTGCCAATTTTTGCCAGTTTTAAAAAGTAAGTACCATATATGTGCTGAAAACCCAAACTTGGCTTATACTCGAGTAAAAAAAAAAATGGTTTTACCAGGTTTTTGTGATACAATTAGGGGCTCTGGCTTATACTTGGGTCGGCTTATACTCGAGTATATACGGTATATGGATTTAATTTTATCACTATAAGATAAATCAACATGTTTCAGAAGAAAAGCCCTACCAGAATGACTTGGATATGTTAAACTTTTGCAGAGTTATTCCATAAAGTGTCCACATACTCCAGATTTTCAAAATCTTGCAAGGTCCTTAACCCCTTAAGGACGCAGGGTTTTTTCACTCATTTCTAGCTCTCCACCTTCAAAAATCCATAACTTTTTAATTTTTACGTGTATAGACCTGTGTGCGTGCGTAACAAATTTTACTTTCCCGTAATGTTATTTATTTTAACATGCCGTGTACTGTGGAGCTGGAAAAAAATTAAAAATGTGGAAAAATTGAAAAAAAATCAAAACGCATGTGCGTCACGTTCTTGTGGGCTCAGTTTTTACGACTTTGTGCGCTCCAAATAACACCTCTTCTTTATTCTTTGGTTCAGTACGATCGCGGTGATACTAAACTTATTCAGATTTTATTGTGTTTTAATACATTTTCAAAAATTAAATGAATATGTACAAAAAAGAAAAAAATTTTTTTGCCATCTTCTGACGCGTATAACTTTTTCATATTTTGGTGTACAGAGCTGTGTGAGGTGTCATTTTTTTTACATGAGCCGACGTTTTCATTGCTAGCATTTTGAGGACAGTGTGTCATTTTCCCGTTTGGTGTAAAAGTCGCATTTCGGACATTTGGGCGCCATTTCCCGTCTCGGAGGTCACCGCCGGCCATAACCGTTTTTATATTTTGATAGATCGGGCATTTTGGGACACGGCGATACCTAATGTGTTGGTGATTTTTACTATTTATTATGTTTTGTATCAGTTCTAGGGAAAGAGGGGCGATTTGAAATTTTTATATTTTATTAATTTTTAAAATTCCCTTTTTTTTCACTATTTCTTAGACCATCTAGGGTACATTAACCCTAGATGGTCAGATAGTTCCTACCATATACTGCAATACGTCTGTATTGCAATATATGGCATTTTTGCATGTTATTCGTTACAATGAGCCACAGGGTTAATAGCCGCGATCGATGCAAGCACCGACCATGGTTATTAGCGGTGAGGGTTTGCTGCAATATGCAACAACCCCCACCCTTGTATGAAGAGGACTCAGCCCGTGAGCCCTCTTCATACATTCCCTGCATCTCTGCGCCATAGAGCTACGGCGCAGAGCGTTGAGGGGTTAAGGTGCAATCAACCTTGGGTCCTTAACCCATTAACGCTCTGCGCCGTAGCTCTACGGCGCAGAGGTATAAGGGATGTATGAAGAGGGCTCACGGGCTGAGTCCTCTTCATACAGAGGTGGGGGTTTTTGCATTTTGCACAAAACCCCCACCGCTAATAACCGCGGTCGGTGCTTGCACCGATCGCGGCTATTAACCCCCTAAACGCCGCCGGCAAAGTCGCCGGCGGCGTTTAAAAGACGGCGGCGCGTGGGCGCCGCCATCTTTTTTTTGATCGCCACGCCCCCGAACGTCAACGGGGGGCGGCGATCGGTTGCCATGGTAGCCTCGTGTCTTCTTTTGACACGAGGCTATCTGGCAGCTGCAGATTCGTTACAATGAGCCAGTGGCTCATTGTAATGAATGTGCTGCAAAAATGCCATATATTGCAATACAGAAGTATTGCAGTATATGGTAGCAGCGATCTGACCATCTAGGGTTAATGTACCCTAGATGGTCTAAAAGATAGTGAAAAAAAAAAGAAAAAAAAAAGTTTAAAAAATAAAAAAAATTAATAAAATATTAAAAGTTCAAATCACCCCCCTTTCCCTAGAACGGATATAAAACATAACAAACAGTAAAAATCACAGACATATTAGGTATCGCCGCGTCCCAAAATGCCCGATCTATCAAAATATAAAAACGGTTACAGCCGGCGGTGACCTCCGATGCGGGAAATGGCGCCCAAATGTCCGAAATGCGACTTTTACACCTTTTTACATAACATAAAAAATGAAATAAAAAATGATCAAAATGTCGCACAGATCTCAAAATGGTAGCAATGAAAACGTCGCCTCATTTCGCAAAAAATGACCCCTCACATGACCCCTCCGTGCGCCAAAGTATGAAAAAGTTATTAGCGTCAGAAGATGGCAAAATTTTTTTTTTCTTTTTTGTACACATTCGTTTAATTTTTGAAAATGTATTAAAACACAATAAAACCTGTATAAATTTGCTATCACCGCGATCGCACCGAACCAAAGAATAAAGTAGGCGTGTTATTTGGAGCGAAGAGTGAAAGTCGTAAAAACTGAGCCCACAAGAACGTGACGCACGTGCGGTTTTTTTTCAATTTTTCCACATTTGGAATTTTTTTTCAGCTTCGCAGTACACGGCATGTTAAAATAAATAACATTACGGGAAAGTAAAATTTGTTACGCACAAAATAAGCCCTCACACAGGTCTGTACACGGAAAAATGAAAAAGTTATGGATTTTTGAAGTTGGAGAGCGAGAAATGAGGCGAAAAACCCTCCGTCCTTAAGGGGTTAAGTGGTTTAATGGTATAAACAATAAACAAGAAGGTCACAACATGTTTTTACTCGGTTTAGACAGTTTCAAAGAAAAACATGGCAAAGAAAAGTGGCCGTGCGCCATGGTTGACTAAATGCAATACCTTTTAATGAATAAACAAGTTTTTTAATGGACCACACAACTGATCCACTTAAAGTAAGGGGTAGCTGAAAAGAACTCGTAAAATTCAGACAGAGGCAAATTGACCCATTTTAACAATGTACAGGTAGCAGTCATAATAGAGAGCTAGATTCACAACAGGTATCATGTGATAGCTAGTGTATGTAAGATTATCACTCGGAGGAAGAAGCAGAATATTAGGCAAGGGCTATAGTGATGTAGCCAGCTTGCCATGGTCTGTGCTGTTTATGGTCCTTTATGTAGTTGGCCAACCTTAAAGGGAACATGTCACCTCAAAAGCCCAGCACTGAGGGGTCGGGGGAGTTTGACTTGATCCAATAGCCATCACGCCTTCTTTACTGGATCAGGAAAGTACCATTATGGGTTAAGTGTGAGGTTTTAAAGGGACAGGTTCCATTTATGTTTAATTCCATAGGGGATTAAACAATGATACAGCATCACTGAGTCTGTATGGCCGAGTACCTGAGCCCTCTCCATATACTGTAGATTGAGTGTCTGCTCTATTATACTGCAGATAACCCTGTGTCCCTCAACTTTGGTACCTTTAACCTTTTAAGGGCCTTGGTAAAACCTGACTGCAACTCCATAACAGCTACTGCACTTACTCCCAGTAGCCTTAATATATGTTGTGCAAAAGTTATTACAACGTAGACAGTTTTTTAGGGATCAAAAATGGGTACTAATGCAAAAAATAGTGTGTGGGGGGGTTCTTACCAAGTTGACAACCGTATACAAGGACAGATCAATATACACTATGGTCGAATTCCTCCAGTTCTTCACTGGACGAACAAGAGTTCCTCGGATATTCTTATAAGTCAGATTTAGTGCTAAGTCGAGGTAGCTACAGATCGTCTCACCACTGCATGCACCTAGGAGGAAGTATAAGAAGAACAAATTAGCAAAAAAAGTAGTAACACCTGTAGTAACAAATCTCCACTGGCATAAATTGTAAATGCTTAAATACTGTACCAACAATACTGTCACATTTATCTGAAGGACTGATTTTTAGTAAAACTGCCATTTTAAATGCAAGTCTTGATAAGCCCCCCACCACCAAAGCTATGCAGCCTCTGCAACCAGGCTCTGAAGTAATCTCCCTCAGGTCAGACCTGGAAGAGATTGCAGCTGTACTCTCCACTAGAGAATTTTCAGGTGGAGACTATAGTAAATATGACCCTGCCATCCATGCCATCCTCGATTTCTGTCCCATCAAGCGTGCTGGGTGAAAAAGTAAAAAAAAAAGGGTCTTATAGATGTCCACTAGAATTCAGAAATTCATGTTTCTGGTAGTGTAGATTTGTACCACTTTTCCTTCTAGTCTACAGGGAAGCTGGAGGAAATTCCTAGTTTGGTGAAATTTGATGAAGAATGCTTTTGTGCCAGTTTCTTGTGAGCATAAAATATTTTTTTTTTGGTTTTAATAGATTTTAAAAAATTAAAACATTTTGTATGAAATAATTTTTTTTTTCATATATACCATTTACACTCACCGCCACTTTATTAGGTACACCATGCTAGTAACGGGTTGGACCCCCTTTTGCCTTCAGAACTGCCTCAATTCTTCGTGGCATAGATTTAACAAGGTGCTGGAAGCATTCCTCAGAGATTTTGGTCCATATTGACATGATGGCATCACACAGTTGCCGCAGATTTGTCAGCTGCACATCCATGATGCGAATCTCCTGTTCCACCACATCCCAAAGATGCTCTAATAGATTGAGATCTGGTGACTGTGGAGGCCATTTGAGTACAGTGAACTCATTGTCATGTTCAAGAAACCAGTCTGAGATGATTCCAGCTTTATGACATGGCGCGTTATCCTGCTGAAAGTAGCCATCAGATGTTGGGTTCATTGTGGTCATAAAGGGATGGACATGGTCAGCAACAATACTCAGGTAGGCTGTGGCGTTGCAACGATGCCCAATTGATACCAAGGGGCCCAAATAGTGCCAAGAAAATATTCCCCACACCATGACACCACCACCACCAGCCTGAACCGTTGATACAAGGCAGGATGGATCCATGCTTTCATGTTGTTGACGCCAAATTCTGACCCTACCATCCGAATGTCGCAGCAGAAATCGAGACTCATCAGACCAGGCAACGTTTTTCCAATCTTCTACTGTCCAATATCGATGAGCTTGAGCAAATTGTAGCCTCAGTTTCCTGTTCTTAGCTGAAAGGAGTGGCACCCGGTGTGGTCTTCTGCTGCTGTAGCCCATCTGCCTCAAAGTTCGACATACTGTGCATTCAGAGATGCTCTTCTGCCTACCTTGGTTGTAACGGGTGGTGATTTGAGTCACTGTTGCCTTTCTATCAGCTCGTACCAGTCTGCCCATTCTCCTCTGACCTCTGGCATCAACACGGCATTTCCTCCCACAGAACTACCGCTCACTGGATGTTTTTTATTTTTCGGACCATTCTCAGTAAACCCTAGAGATGGTCGTGCGTGAAAATCCCAGTAGATCAGCACTTTCTGAAATACTCAGACCAGTCCTTCTGGCACCAACAACCATGCCAAGTTCAACAATCACCTTTCTTCCCCATACTAATGCTCAGTTTGAACTGCAGGAGATTGTCTTGACCATGTTTACATGCCTAAATGCACTGAGTTGCCGCCATGTGATTGGCTGATTAGAAATTAAGTGTTAACGAGCAGTTGGACAGGTGTACCTAATAAAGTGGCCGGTGAGTGTATATGATCTTTTGATCACTTTTTATTCCATATTTTTATTTCCATTTTTTTGTTACAGTATTCACCGATTGTAATAACTGATTTTATATTTTGACAGATCAGTATTTATAGGGCACAGCATAAAATGTTTATGATTTCTTTTATTTGTTATTGAATTCTAGGAAATTTGGTTTCATAGTTTATGCGGTTGAAAAAAGACACTTGTCCATCAACCAAGGAAGGGAGGGATTTGATGAGGAAGGGATTTAGGGGAAAAATTCTATATAACATAACCATCAATGTTATTTACGTGTAAAAAGGCATCTAGGCCCTTCTTGAAACTCTCTGCTGTCCCTGCTGTGACCAGCGCCTGAGGCAGGCTATTCCACAGATTGACAGTTCTCATAGTAAAAAAGCCCTGTTGCCTCCGGTGATTAAACATTGATTTCTCCAAACGGAGACAGTGCCCCCTCGTCTTTTGATTTGATTTAATCTGAAATAACTTACATCATATTTTTTGTATGGACAATTCATATATTTAAATAAATTAATCATGTCCCCTCGTAGTCGTCTCTTATCCAGACTAAATCTAATTGTTTTAATCTTTCCTCATAACTAAGTCCCTCCATAACCCTTATCATTTTTGTGGCTCTACGTTGAACCCTCTCCAGCTCCAGGGCATCCTTTTTATGGACCGGTGCCCAGAACTGGACAGCATATTCCAGGTGAGGCCTAACCAATTACCACTTGTATAGTGGTAATATTACATCCCTATCACAAGAGTCCATACCACTTTTGATACATGACAAGATCCTACTAGCTTTAGAGGCAGCTGATTGACATTGCATGCTGTTATTCAATTTATGATGTACTAGTACCCCCAGGTCCTTCTCAACAAGGGACTCTCCCAGATTTACTCCCCCAAGGACATATTTTGCCTTTGGATTATTGGCCCCCAGGTGCATAACCTTACATTTATCCACATTAAACCTCATTTGCCAATTGGATGACCAAGCATTCAGTTTGTCCAAGTCACCCTGCAGCCTATGAACATCCTCCATGGACTGTATAACACTACACAGTTTGTGTCATCTGCAAAAATAGACAGTGCTATTAATTCCTACCTCTATATCATTAATAAATATATTTAATAGTAGTGGGCCAAGCACAGAACCCTGGGGTACACCACTCATAACTGGTGACCATTCTGAGTAGCAATCATTGACCACAACTCCTTCAGCCAGTTCTCAATCCAATTGCTAATGATTTCTGCCAAACCAATAGCCCTATTTTAACCCATCAGGCGTCTATGAGGGATAGTGTCAAATGCCTTTGCAAAGTCCAAGAACACAATATCCACAGCAGCTCCTCCATCCAGACAGCTGCTCACCTCTTCATAGAAGCAGATAAGTTTGACAACTTCTATTCTTAGTAAACCCATGCTCGCTGTCACTTATTATACTATTTGATGTCACATACTCCAGTATATAGTCTTTTACTAACTCTTCCAGTATTTTCCCCACAATGGAAGTTAAGCTTACAGGCCTGTAATTGCCTGGCGAAGTTCTAGAGCCCTTTTTATATATTGGCACCACATTTGCCTTGCGCCAGTCACTTGGCACCACACCAGACATTACGGAATCCCTGAAGATTTTAGACAGCGGTACAGCAATAACACAACTGAGTTTTTTAAGAACTCTGGGGTGTAACCCATCTGGTCTAGGAGCCTTGTACACATTGATTTTATTGAGCTTAGATTGGATCATGTCTACATTCAGCCAATCTAGTATATTACAGAATGCATGACCCGCACTGGCACCATCCACGTCAGAAGTTTTTTCTTCTATCGTATAAACAGAGCTAAAAAACCTATTAAGTATCTCCGCTTTCTCTTGGTCTCCAGTCACCGATGACCCATGTTCAGAATAAAGGAGTCCAACCTGTTCTGACCCGTTTTTTTTGCATTGACAAACTTAAAAAAATTCTTGGGATTTGTTTTGCTATCTTAAGCCATCTGTCTTTCATTTTGTATTTTGACTGATTTGATTTCCTTTTCACAGATTTTGGTAAGTTTTTTGTATGTATTGAAAGCCTCAGGTGACCCGTCAGATTTATATTTTTTAAATGCCCTCTTTTTCTCATTAATTGCCCTTTTAACTGTAGCTGTAAGCCACGCGAGGTGTAATCTAGTCCGTCTATACTTGTTACCTATAGGAATTAATTTAGAAGTATAAAAACCCAGGATAGATTTGAATTTCTCTCATTTAACATTAGTATCATCATTTGACAGAATCTGATCCCAGTCTATATCCTGTATTGCAGCCCTGAATTTTTGTAAATTAGCACTCTCTTAAAATTTTTTCCCACCTGTTTCTGCTTTTTACAGTTTAAGAGGAAAATAATTATATGATCGCTGTTCCCAAGGGGTTCCCGGACACTGACATTTTGGACAATCTCCGCATTGTTAGAAATCACAAGGTCCAAACAATGCATCACCTCTTGTGGGATCTTCTACAAGCTGCACCATAAAATTATCCTGCAGAAAGTTGATAAACTGTCTCCCCTTCACAGATGAAAAAGAACCCTCACCCCAATTTATATTTGGAAAGTTAAAGTCTCCCATTATCACTACGGTCCCCTCCTGTGCAGCCCGCTCTATCTGTTTATATAGGAGACCCTCTATTTCCTCAGAGATGTTAGGGGGTCTATAAATTACACCAAAAACAATTTTCTCAAAGCTCTCTTGGCTTTGAATTTCAACCCACAACGTTTCAGCCTCCTCACACTCTTCTGAGACCACTGTCTCATTCACAATCGCTTTTAAGTCTCTTCTCACATACAGACATACACCACCTCCCCTCCTATTTGCCCTGTCTTTCCGAAAGAGTGTAAAACCTTGAATATTAACACCCCAAGCATGCAATGCATCGAGCCATGTCTCTGCTACACCAAAAACATATAACTGTTCCTCTAATATCAGAGCCTCAAGCTCACCCATTTTTCCTGTGATACTTCTGGCATTTGTGAACATACAATTTAATTTTCCACAGTTATTTATCTGATTTAAAGTAATTTTACTGGCACATATATCCTCACCACTGTTCTGCAACTTGTGGATCTCCTTATCCACTGCCTTAGGCCCCCATACACCAACATAACCTGCCCCCTCTTTGACCTGTCTACCCCTTTAGTGTCTTCCTTTTCCTCCTCCCCCGATCCTAGTTTAAATACTCCGCCACCCCTGCTATGATTTTCTCCCCCAGCACAGCAGCCCCCCTTCCATTTAGGTGCAAGTTATCTGCAGAAAACAGCTTGTACCCCAATGAAAAGTCAGCCCAGTGCTCTAGGAACCCAAATCCCTCTGCTCTACACCAGGATCTGAGCCATGCATTTAACTCCCTGAGCTCCTGCTGTCTGCTCTGTGTAGTGCATGGCACAGGCAGAATTCCGGAGAATACTACCTTGGAGGTCCTTCCCTTAAGCTTTGAACCTAGTTCTTTAAAATTATTCTTCTGGCTCCTCCACCTACCATCTATTCTGTCATTGGTACCAACATGGACAACGACAGGTGGGTCATCCCCAGCCTCTCCCAGTAATTTATCCACCCTTTCCACCACATGCCGAACCCTGGCACCAGGGAGACAGCAAAGCATTCGGTTGAGGCGGTCTTGGCGACAAATTATTCTATCCGTCTTCCTGATTATAGAGTCCCCTACAACCACTAGCTGCCTTGGCTTACCTGCACTCTCATCCACACTACTACAAGCTGATCTGCTCCCCCGGCTGTTAGGGAGAGCAGGATCCGCTAGGGCTGCCATTTCTGACACTGACGTCCTTACATCATTGCACAATTTTGCATTTTGCTTGGATGTTCAGAGTCAGAGTTGTCCTTCCTTTTCTTTGACCCCTTCCTACCCCCTCTATTTACAGTAACCCTGCTACCCACCTGGTCCTGCTGGCTTTCCTCTCCACCCTCCACTTCTACCCCGCTTATTGCTTGCTTGGTGAGCAGCATACTCCTCTCAAGATTGTCGATTCCTCCAGATCTCTAACACGAGCTTCCAGTAGAAAAATATGGGCACATCTGTATCCAGCGGTATTCACCCTGGAACTCTTGCTCCAGCAGTGTGCACTGGAGCATACCACCAATCTTGCTAGCCATATCCTAGTAACAAAACTGTGATAAGTATATCAATCAAGAGATATAAAATGTAGATTACTTGCAGTTCTGTGGACTTCTCTTTTTCAAACTCCGCTTTTTTCAACTCCACTCACAAGCCAAAACTGAGCTGGTTATTTTAACTTTTAGGATTTTTTAAATGTATTTTTACTTTTTATTTTTTTTGCACTGCATTTGTAGACCCGCTAGAATACTTTAATTCTAGGGGTACTGATTGCTCCTACTGTGTTGCAGTATATGTGAATTTTCCTATAAACCTTGCTATAGCCATTTAATTATGTATGCCATACATACCATATTTTTAGACCAAAAAAAGCATACATATGTAAACTAAACTATGTAAATATATAATATATCATAATATAATATGGATGTTGTAAAAAAACACTTACCTAGGTGGTGGTATATGCTCTGTCATTTGCATTTAAGTAAGTGTTTTTTTAATAACATCTATATTAACCCTTGTTTGAGAGTTTACATACCGTATATACTTGTGTATAAGCCGAGGTTTTCTGCACAAAAATGTGCTGAAAAACCTCACCTCGGCTTATACACGAGTCAACAAAATTAATAAACTTATAAACTCACCCTTCGGCGGCCCCGATGTTCAGCTCCGCTCCTCTTCTGGCTTCCCCGTGGCCCCTCTTCTTTCTTCCTTCTTCTATTAACAGCCTGCAGGGCTCCCGGCCGGCACATACCATGACGTCAACAGCGGCCACGTCATAGTATGCGCCTGCCGGCAGATAACATGGCCGCCCTGAAGGCTGTTAGAGAAGACCGAAGAGAGCAGCGCTGCACATTGGGACCGCGGGAGGGTGAGTATATAAGTTTATTATATTTTTAAGTGCTGGCTGGGCTGTATACTACTGGGGGCTGGGCTGGCTGTATAATACAGGGGGCAGGCTGGGATATCTGTATACTACTGGGGGCTGGGCTGGCTGTATACTACAAGGGGCAGGCTGGGCTGCCTGTATATTACAGGGGGCCGGCTGGGCTGGCTGTATGCTACTGGGGGCAGGCTGGGCAGGCTGTATACTACAGGGGCAGGCTGGGCTGGCTGTATACTACAGGGGCAGGCTGGGCTGGCTGTATACTATAGGGGGCAGGCTGGCTGTATACTATAGGGAGCTGCCTGTATACTACAGGGGGCTGGCAGGCTGTATACTACTGGGGGCTGGCTGGCTATATACTACAGGGGGCTGGCTGGCTATATACTGGGTGGGGGGGCTGTGACCAATACATTTACCATCCTTGGCTTATACTGAAGTCAATAGGTTTTCTCAGTTTTTGGTGGTAAAATTAGGGGTCTTGGCTTACACTCGGGTCGGCTTATACTCAAGTATATACGGTATGTATGCTATTGTTGAGTTTTTAACCCATTCTTCATTCAGGCATGTGCTAATATTACTATTGTGAACTATTGTTTGATCATTAGTAACAAGTAATATAAATTTGTACAGGTCCCCACCCAGGCCTAGGCCTATAGAGGCTTTTTTGTTCCAATAATGAATTTTATGATGTTACCTTTTATGTAATGAAATAAAAAAGATATATTTTTATTTCTATGATTATTTTGCAATTTCCATGTTTGTTTCATTTTTTGCCATATAGTTAAATTGGGAGCACTTCATTTAATCCATTAATAGCTACTTATAGCCCAAATATTTATTATACATCTTGGCAGATATTTCCCATATAGGCGGTCCCCTACTTAAGGACACACCCATAGTTAAAGACGGACCTCTCTGCCCCCTGTGACCTCTGGTGAAGCTCTCTGGATGTTACTATAGTCCCAGGATGTAATGATCAGCTGTAAGGTGTCTGTAATGAAGCTTTATGAATAATCCTTGGTCCAATTACAGAAAAAAATTTTGAAACTATAATTGTCACTGCGGCAAATTTTTTTTTTAGAAGAACGATATTCAGTTTACCCTTACTCGCAAAAAAGAATGAAAAAAAAAAAAAAAAAAACAGCGCAAGGAGGATACAGGTTAAAAAGATCCAAAAAAATAACCAGTAAATGTTAGTACATAATTGATTAATCCTTCGCCTCTACGTTCATCCACTCCACATTTAGGAAAAAAGGTGCAGTACCTTTCCAACCATAGATTTTTGGTACTTATGGGGACAGTCCTTAGTCCATACCCAATGTCCTCTGCGTTGCATGCCTAGGGCATGAAAAATCCTCATACAGGGTATGGTAGCTCGGCACGACGTCCCTCCTGGGGATTCCTAAGGCAGCTCGTAGCTTCAGTGTTACTCCTAATTGTTCCCACCCGGGAACTTGTTCCTCCACTACTCGTTCCACTTTCTTTGTTCCTTCTTCTAATTACTATTAGATTTGGGAAGAGAAAGGAAAAAAACGATGGTGCAGTACTTTTTTGATCGTAAAAATTGTTTTAATGGAAATACTCACAAGAGTAAAGATTAAAAAGGCCTTATGGATAAAACAAACACGCTCGGTATACCTCGGCCTTTTTAATCTTTACTCTTGTGAGTATTTCCATTAAAAAATTTTTACAATCAAAAAAGTACTGCGAGTAGTGGAGGAACAAGTTCCCGGGTGGGAACAATTAGGAGTAGCACTGAAGCTACGAGCTACCTTGAGAATCCCCAGGAGGGACGCCGTGCCGAGCTACCTTACCCTGTAGAAGGATTTTTCTTGCCCTAGGCATGCAACGCTGAGGACATTGGGTATGGACTAAGGACTGTCCCCGTGAGTACCAAAAATCTCTGGTTGGAAAGGTACTGCAAATTTTTTTTTGTCTGGATCTACCATTATAAAATATACAGTTTCGACTTACATACAAATTCAACTTAAGAACAAACCTACGGACCCTATCTTGTATGTAACCCGAGGACTGCCTGTACTGGGAATTTTGTAATGGAAAAAAACATCCAATTATTCAAATTCCTTCTTTCACAACCCATAAAAATTTGAGTAAAAAGTTATGAAAAGGTTTTAGAGTTCCCAAAATAGTATAGTAACATCATCTCATCCTGCAAATAATTACACCTTGTCTAGCTGCACATAATGGGTATGAAAGTGTTGAAAAAATTTATTTTCTAAAAGATTTATTTTTTTTTACTTACTGTCATAACAAAATTTATTTTCCTATCAATTTTACTGTATTTGGATTAATATGTGTGCAGTATATTATGTGGAATATTAAATGGTGCCACTAGGACAGTGATGGCGAACCTTTTAGAGACCGGGTGAGCAAACTACAACCAAAACCTACTTATTTACCATCAAGTGCCAACATGTCAATTTAAACAGTAACTTTTTGCTCCTGTTGTTCCACAACATTTAATCGTATTGCCCCCCTGAGGACACCAATACAGTTGAAAGCAGGAGGGCAAATTCAGATATCATTGTAGCTTCTCTCCAGGGTCTCTCTGTACAGGAAGAATAGTAGGACCTCCAAAAATATTCTGGCCCTGTTCATACCTTCTTACTCCTCTTGCGGTTCCAATCAGTCAAGCATACGTCACCTTAAAAGAGTGTCGAGAGCTACATCTCAATTGTCTAGGACTGGAGGAAGATTCAAGTCCTGTCTGGTGAACTTTGTCCTGGAGCGACAGCATGGGTGCCCACAGAAATGTCTCCGAGTGCCACCTCTGGCACCCGTGCCATAGGTTCGCCATCACTGCACTAGGAGATATAATTTGTTCATCAGAACTCAAGTTTTCTATATTTTTGAAACTTTAAAATAAAAATGTTTTTGGAAGATTGGAAGTTAAAAATAGAAACACAAAAACGGAGAAGGGCTGCATGCTTAAAAGGCCTACCACAGACGGAAGGACTGTATGCAAATGAACCTGATGGGCACTAGGCTCTATAGGTGTTAATGGAGCCTGGAGCCCCTCAGGCTCATTTGCATACAGTCTTCCATCCTGGTGGTAGATGTCCTTTAAAGGTATTATAAAACTCTACATAAATTAGTTATCTTAGTGTTTGTACAGACCCAAAGAAGAAAAAGATTTGTCATTTGGACCACACTTGAAAATCCTTTAACACAAAGAATGTAAAAAAACAACTGGGTTTTTCATAAATTTCACCAGATTTTGAATTTGTTTCTAGCTTCCCAATTCACTGTTAGGAATTTTGAATGGTGCCCTTAAGATGTATAGTTAGTCCTGCAGTATATGAACCTTAAACTGTGCATCTTTGTAAAGAGAAAAATAAAAAAGTTTTGGCTTTTGGAATACAGTGAGTAAAAAATGTAAACATAAAGCTGGAAAAGGGCTGTGATGTTAACAGTCTAAAAAGTAAAGAATCAATCAATCAATCAATCAATCAATCAGAAGAGCCTTGAGCTAGGTGGTCTGTGTCAATACAAACCCCTTTTTTATTGTGCTGACTGCAGTCAGGATTGCTAGTAGCTCATTGACGCCACCAAGTCCAGTTACAGAAAGAAGCCACTAGAGCTCCCAAATCCTGTATAATGTACTTCATGTAGCATCTGAAAGAGCTAGGGAGCAATATTTCCTGTCATGCTGTTCTCTTTTTTTCCATAAACTGTTTTTAAGTATTTCATAATCTGCACAGGGAAGATAGAGACATTTTATTAAGATTCCTGTCCTCCTTTGTTCAAAGTAGCACTAAATACCCCAGCCTTTGATATTGTCAAAGTAACTACATATGTAAAATGCAACATACAGTAGGTATAAAAATTGATGAAAAAACAATAGAACTAACCAGTTCTCCAGACATCTGAAACATCATGTCAATCACAGTGGAAGAGGTATTCTGAAATGGGGAGAGCTTGACTTCAGTGATAAACTCTCCACCTCCATGATTTTATATAAACAATTAATATTGATTTTATGGATGATGCCACCAAGATGAGCTATGAAAAATGTTAAGCTGCTTGACAACATGCTGGTAGTGGTTTATTAGAACAATTTCCGCTGACAGGTTTCCATTAAAAACATTTCTGCTGACAGGTTGACAGGTTTCCATTAAAAACATTTTAGAAAACAAGGATCTATCACTATCTATCAAGGATCTGACATTGCAACAACTTTGTCATAGGGAAATGTTAAACAGCAAAACTGTAACAATAACTGTCCCTGCAACGTCAAAAGCTTATGACATGCAAAGCATGTTTATTTTTGTCTATCTTTGACTTTTCCGTGTTTTATTTCCTTCTTTTGTAGGAAAAATACCTAAATGGAAGAATGAAAACAGAGAAAGCACTTTTTTTTCAATCAGATCTCTATATCTGTTGCCTAACTGCAGAAACTAAATCGTTTATGATTCAAAAAGACATAACCAAAATAAACATTACTGGTTCTCAGTAAAAAAAAATCAAAACAAGAAAAAAAAGAATCAAAACAATCAAAAAGCATGGAGGGGGGCTCCATGCCAGAATTACTTTACCCTCATTTACCACTGCACAATGGCAGAAGGCGGTGATTTTGACATATAAAGTTTTTAAATTTTTTGCCGCATGCAGGAGTTAAATTATAAAATTCTGACCCAGTGGTACAGAACACCAGTAAGGTTGCAAAAAATGTTTCCATCTGTCCCGAACACTTGGTGGCGTTGTGGCAATGGAGTGGGGTCTATCCTCCACATATGGTGGGAATGCACAATATCTTTACAGAATCTCTGGCAGGCCAAAGTTGATCTCTACAACAACATTTGCAGGGGAAAGATTACAGCAAGCCCTGAGTTGGCGCTTCTGTCTATGTTTTCTGGAACCATTGCAAAGTATAAAAAAATCCTACTGCGCCACTTCTTAATGGCCATGCAGCAAATCATCCCTAGACTATGGATATCGACCGAGATCCGACCAGACTGCAATGGATAGAGGCGTTAGACTCAATTAGACACATGGCGGAGCGAAAGGCAAGTGATGAGGGCAGATATGAACAATTCCATTCAATGTGGTTCGTTTGGTTGATTACCGGCCCACCAACGTCCTACGTGATTGGCTGTCCGCAGGCAGCGACCTACATGAGCCACGAGTGTAGGCGCGGTGTAGGAAACATTTCCATTATTAACCCCCTCCCTTTACACCTCCCCATTTTTCCCTGCTCTTTCCTATACCCCAGTGATGGCGAACCTTTAAGAGGCGAGTGCCCAAACTGAACCCAAAAACCCCCATATTTATCGTGAGGTGCCAACCAAAAATTAAAGCAGTAACTTATTGCTCCCTGTTCAACAACTTTTATTTGCCTCCTGAGGACAGCAACACAGTAGAAAGATGGAAAATTTTCATAATTTTAGCTTCTTTCCAGTGACCCTCTGTACACAGAGAATCGTGGGGCCATCAGGAGGTCCTCCAAAGATAATTCGGCCCTGTCTACTCATTCTCCCTATTTCTACAGTCCCAAGTAGCAAAGTAAGTATCAAAATATGACTGAAAGCAGCATATTTTAAGTTGTTTGGAACTGGAGGAAGATTTTTTGATTCCTGTCTGGTGTGCTGGGGCGATGGCCCGGGTGCCCACAGAAAGGGCTCTGAGTGCCACCTCTGGCACCCGTGCCATAGGTTCGCCACCACTGCTATACCCCATTACCCTCCCCATTCTATCTTGTCTTTTATGTGTAAAGCACCCTTATGTTTTTCGATTATCTTTAATAGGTTAATTTGTTATTCTGTTATTTTTATTGTTTATCAACTGGTTGATATGTGATGTGTACCATTCTCTAATTATAAATAACTGGATAATTTCTGTATAAACACATGCCAAAAGTTGCAAGAAATATATTGCTAAATCATATGTTGTAACGCACTGCAGCAACCAATAAAGTTTGATGTTGAACTATAAAAGGGGTTTCAAGTTGTAAAAGTAGCAAAACATACATTAATTTGGTATCTCCATAGATATAATGGTTGTCATTTACCTTTTCACTCCTTTTTTGACACATTTGAATATTTGCAGTTTTTCACCCACCCAGCAAAGTTCGCTGTAACCTTTTTTCAGTGTTATGCCTAATACATATTTAAAGTCCAGAAATTGATGTATGAAAAAGCCACAAATGTTGGTTCGGTCATGGTAAAAAGTCAAACATTTTTGTGCAAATAAACTTCAGTCCCAAGCAGACATAGGCAATAGAATGGTTTGAGGTACATAGTTCAACACCATAACATAAAAAAAATATTTTATCTTTATTCTCTGGTTCTCTACTATTATGGTGATACCTAATTTTTTATATAGTTTCTTATCTTTGCTCCATTTTATTGAGCAAAACCAATATTGGCAATATACATGTATTGCAGTGTTAATGTAAGTAACTGAGCATGGTGAGCATGCTCAGTTAGTTACAGCTGGGTCCTGCTAGGAGGCAGAACCCAGCGTGAAGAGGAGTCAGCAGCCTTGATGCACAATCTGGACCCTGGGGCTGCAGCAGTATGGATTGGATCTTCCAGTTAGCTCACCGGGGTAGTCAGATCCAGGAGGGATAATCTCTCTGCTAGGAGATTAAAACCTGGGATCAGAGTTTTTCTGATCCCTAGTGTTAGTGGCAGGTTTTGTTTTGTGATTACACAGCCTGACACCGGCACTTATAGGAGACGATCTCCTGCAATTTTCATCTGATGCGCCGACGTAGAAAGGCGGCATGTCAGAAGAAGTACCCTTAATGGTTGCCATAAGAGCTTGATATGGCGGTCATTAAGAGGTTAAAGAAATCCAAAAGGAAAAAAAATTGACAGGGGCAAAGTCCCAGACTAATAATAAATCAACCGTAAGGACTCACACAAAAAGTTACCATGTCATTTTTACAATTTTCTGAAATTTTGGCTAAAATCTTTAATAAAAGGTAAACAAAATGTTATATTGCATGTACCTTAAAATTGTACCATTCAAAAAATAAGCTGTCCCCCCCATAAAACAAGCTGTTTCAATGGCTTCTGAAATGTGAAAAAATCACAGTTTCCTAAAGTAAAAGATTAGCGTTGGCTCAACTTAACCATTTATTCTTATAGGGTCAGTGTGCAGTCTGTTCTTAGTTTACAGAACTGGATGCAATTGTCAGAATTGTCAGACTGCAGGAATTCTTCAATGTGTATCCAAACTGTACAGGTAACCCCAGCATTTTTAGGATTGGTCCTCGCAGCTCAACCAGAAAGTCATCATGGCATATTCTCATAAGCTATCATTTTTCTGGTGGGGAAACTGATAAAAGTCTTATTCAGATGTAGCATGAAGTTATGCTCTTAATATAATACCCAGGCTAGGCGACACATTTTACACATAGAATGCTGTGCTATGGTAATAGTAGTACCACGCTGTGTCGCTCTACATTAGTGTGTTGACAGAGTGCTATTCATACTACATCACTAAATATACAGTATATACAAGTCAATGACATATTTTACATATATTACCTCGCAAATACATTCTATGCAAATTAGTTACCAGATTTCAAAAAAGACAAAAACTCTGAATGAATTCTAATATAAGTTTAGCATAAGTTGTAATGGTCACAAACAGTTCTCATCCATACAGTATACAACAAACTGACAATGTTAGATCTTGTCTCCAGACCCCCAGCTCTACATGTCTATAATTGTAATAAGTGACTTACTCCATTGGATGATTGAGAACAGCAGCAAAATATTGTATGGATTCATTTTAGTGAGAATGGAGCTCCGGATCATTTACTTTCTAGCACATTTTCCTCTTCTCACTAAATTCTGGCAGGGGTGTTGCTCCACCTAAGAAACACTCTTGTATATGGAATGAAGGTGGATAGACTTGTTTTAATGTGATCATGACAGCTTGAAAGCTGAAGCTTTGTAGACATTTCCCACTGATCGGCCATATCTGTAACTCACAAGGTCTTTATTTTTTAAGAATCTTTTTTTTATAATTCAAATCTGTTTTTGGGATGTTTATGAGGTTTATGGGCCTAACCCCTTTAAACTCCATGCTGATGGTTTCAACATGAACACAGCAGCTAATCACTGAATGCTAGTGAAGGGGCACTCATTTGTGGCCCAAGGCAAATCTTACCTTGTCACATTATCACATAAATTCCACACTCACCTCTGACATACATGCAATTATATCACATAGTGGGTCATATATGCTAAAAGTGTCTGAATTTAGACAATTTATCGAACTGTCTAATTCTGAATGCTAAATATGGTGTTGTTAAAGAATATCTAACTTTACACCTCCTATTACCGGTAGTTGGATTTTGATACACCATAATGGATACAATTTATATGAACTTTCTATGCATACCCCCACATGTAACATCTACATAAAACATGATGGGGATCATTTATAAACAGTGTCACAGGGTCTGTTCTTTGAATAATGATAGATTATGGAGCAAGGGAAAGGGTCTGAAATAACACCTCCTGAAGAAGCTAAAAGTGAAACACAGGGCGAGTGGATCACAACTGAGTCCACAGGTATATATCTCTATGTCCAACAATACATGTTAGAAAGGTACTAGGCAATTAATATATATATATATATATATATATATATATGAAACGTTTAAGTCCATAGACAAAAAAAAAGGTCATAGAGTCTAGCTCTGAAGTGGTATACCATCTGTAGGGCAGGTTTGTGACTTCCCCAATATATTTTTGAGGGACCATTTTTAATGAATTATTAATTAATGTATATACAATAACTTTTTAAATGTCATATAAAGAGAGAAATATAATTGCATATTGTATCCAGTGGTCTGTATTTATAAGTTATAGGTATATATATAACAAGGGATACCCCTATTGTAGGACAGACAGATTTGATTTGGTGTAGAGGGTCTGAAATAATGTCACATTCATGAAGCGATAATAGAACTAGGTAGACTTGCTTTTTGTGGGTCTAAGTCTGCAACACAAATTGAGCCATCAAAACTGTCGGAGAAACTAGAATAGAAGGAAAAGTGTCGGCAAAATGAGCGACCAAAATAAAAAAAACTGACGTGAGTGTCGTGAATGGAGCAAAATTGTGGCCCCTGACACAATATACATAAATTTGGCGCATAAGGCACAGCAAGAGAACAAAACTGTAGGAAGTCATTAATAAATCCCCCCAATACTTTCCTTAAGGCATAACCCTCCTTTGAGATAATTTTTTTATATTGTGCTTGTGTGTTGAACATATTTCTAATGAACTTCATTAACAATTCTGCTTAGGCCTCTTTCTCAGCTGGCTACGGCTCGGGTGAGTATACAGCCGCGCACTGGAGAGAGGAGTGGTGAATGCTGCTCACCTCACCCCTCTCCATAGGGAGAAGTGCAACAGAAGTGCAGTAAGCTCTATCTTTTTCCCCTGTACAGTAGGGTGGGTAATGCATCCACTTAAATGGATGGACGTGTGGTTCAGTGAAATGCATGTGGCCATATGCTACCCACACCAAAACTGTATGGTGCGGATAGCATACAATCTGAAAAAAACAGCAGAAATGTGTATTGCAGTCTGTACTGTGGTTGTCAATGGAGGCTGCATGAGATCACATCTTATTTTACTGTGTGCGTTTAAACAGCTCTGGAAAATAATGAAATCAATGCTCATAGTATTCTACAGCCAGGAATTGAGCAGAAAGGGTTAAAACCAATGCTGGGAACAGGAGCTTTTTGTGCTCGTTGTTGTCATTGGAGGACGTATATCTGGCTGCAAATTTGCGGCCCTATAAAAATGTCCCCAATGGTCGTGTGAATGCACCCTAAGGAGAATTTCTTAATGAAGTATATTACAAATATGTCCACACCAATTCCCCTGTCAATATCAAAAATTATCTCAAATGAGAGGGGTAGAGACACCACTGGAGCTGTAAGGGGAAGGCAAGGGCAAGGGGCTGCACATTTAGATACATAGCTAATGGGTGTAGTGACATGTACCCTTGGTTTGGTGTTTTTGATGCTGACCCAGAGCTTCACACTGTTTACATAGACAATATCATAAGAATCAAAAGTACAGACTAAGGCTGCATTCACACTGCCGCAAGGGGGACGTATATACGTCCGACGTATATATGGCCGATATACGTCCCCCATAGATGGCAATGGGCGCACGGCCCATTTCTCCGTACCCGGGAAAAAGATAGGACATGTCCAATACTTTCCATGTATTACGGCGCCGTGCGCCATAATCCCTATGGAGAGGGGCGGGGGTGAGCAGCGCTTCTCCCCGCGTGCTGCCGTTGCCCGCCGTGCTACGGTACGGCGGGCAACGGTAGTGTGAATGTAGCCTAAGTAGCAGTCTTAAATGACCCATTCCAAACTTTACAGCAGAAAGCCAACTTGTTACTCAGGTGGAGATGGTTTGGTGGCATCTGATTTCTCTTGTGGTGGCAGTGTTGTCAGGGCCGCATCTGCCATGAGGCGGATGCCAGAGCTCTGCGTGAGGCGGCGAAATTTGGGGCCATAATGTGGGCGATGCGGGTGGCGATTGCCGCCTGCATCGGCCACATGAAAAATCAATCGCGCCTGTCTCTTTAAGAGACAGACGCGAATGAAGTACAGAGCGGCGCCGGCACAGACCCTTCTGTCCGTGCCGCTCTGTTGCTCTGGAGGACTCAGGCAGCGTGCGATGATGTCACGCCGCCTGCGTCCCTTCACAGAGCACAAGCCAGCCGAAGACCCGGGAAGAGGATGCGAACGCCGACGGGGGAGCGTGACAGGAGTCAAGGTGAGTGGATTGCTTTATTATTTTTATAAAAGGCAGGCTGTATACCTAAATAAACGGGGGGGGGGCTGTATACCTAAATAAACGGGGGGGGGGGGGGCTGTATACCTAAATAAACAGGGGGGGGGGGCTGTATACCTAAATAAATGGAGGGGGGGCTGTATACCTAAATAAACGGGGGGGGGGCTGTATACCTAAATAAACGGGGGGGCTGTATATCTAAATAAACGGGGGGGGGCTGTATATCTAAATAAACGGGGGGGCTGTATATCTAAATAAACGGGGGGGGCTGTATATCTAAGAAAACGGGGGGGGCTGTATATCAAAGAATATGGGAGCTGCTTATTTTAAAATAAAGGTGGCTGTATATTATATAATAAAGGGAGCTGTATATTATATAATATGGGAGGTGAGCTGGACATTATGTAACCTGGGGATGGTTTGTATGGGGTACTGTATGTAATTTAAGTGAGTGGGGGCATGATTTAAATAAAATTTGGGGCCGGGAAATCTGTATATAGTTAAACGTAGGAGAATCTGGATATAGGGGTCAGATTTTAATTAAACTATAGGATCTGTATATAATTTAATTAGGGGAGAGGAGCTTTTATTATAAATTTTAAAATAAATGAAGAAGGGATTCTTTATCCACTCTGTGTGTATGGGGGGGGGGGGGCAGAGTGGTGTACAATATATGATTTAGGAGCGCTGTTATTTCTGTGAATATATACTGTAAGTGACTGTGGTATATTATTGGTGCAGAGATGTGGTGCCGGGAGCTGAAGACATCTGCAAGCAAATTCAACAGTCCTGGGTGGGCGAAGACGTAACGAAGTCCTCTTCCTGATGGAGCAGATCGTCACCTGTGAGGTACTAGATGGCACTATTGTCTGTTTAAGTAATGTTTTTAGCATTTTTTTTTAACAGGTTGTAAATCCTTTTTAAAAATGTGGAAATAAATTCAGTGGGCCGAACGTATCCTGGAAGCGGGGGTGGGGGTGGGGGGTCTGGTGTTGTTGCGCGGGGGAGGGGGTGTCTGGTGTTGTGGCGTGGGGGGCCTTGAATCGGCCTTGAGTGTTGTAAACTAGCTCCTATTCAGCCAGTTCATATAGTCATGTAGGGTGTAACATATAAGAATAGGCACTCTTCTCCCCCAGCCACCCGAATATAGGATCGAATGGATTTCTCTGGAGCCCTATACACATGCTTATTTTGGCCTACCCTTCACCTGGCCCTGCTGACTGCAGTAGACACGTCTGGAAGGTATCCAGAATAATGGGGGGGGGGGGGGGGTTAGGGATCTAAAATATAACTTTGTCTTATTTTGATGGGGCTAACAGTCTGGTTCTGGTATTGTTTATGATATTAAATCAGTAGGTTAAATAAACAAAGTTCCTTCTATGAACCACAACTGGTTTTGGTGAAAAGTTTATAAACTTGTAAAACACCCATATGTATCTACACAGCTCCATATGGCTTTTAAAGTGTGCATACAAACTAGCAGTGGTTTAGGGGTCCGTATTTGCAGAGTTTGGCTGAACCTCAGACAAAGGTTTGGTTTCCCAGAGCTGAACACCCAACGGTGACACCCATTGTTAAACCTAACCTGGGTGTTAACCCTTTATATACTGCAGGCGCTTGTGTGATTTTCCAGAGGATTGTCACTCCTTTTCATGATCCTGGAGAAACAAATGTTTCAACATGTGACAACGGAATCTAAATGCTGCCATTGGCTTTGCTAGTGGCATTTAGAGGGTTATCACCCATGAATGGTCACAGCACCGCACACCTAACCTGGACTTCTGTCTGAAGTCCTGGTTCGAGGACCTGAAGCCCAAATATTCAGCACACACTGAAACAGTGCAAATAAAGTTGAGTTCCAGGACAGCGGGGCAAGGGGTGGTGGCAGTGGGGAAGGAGCCAAAAGATTTAGGCCCACCGGTGAAAAAAATCCGGAGTATTTTAGATGCACTGGAAAATAATTACATTTAGTTTAAGTAACTATGAAGTTTGAATCACATGAGCACTGCAGAGGCTGCTTCACAGATTCAAGGGCACTTTAAATATTCTTTTAAACCCTTATGGTTGGTGAGATATCAGTCCCAATATCAGACCATTAAAATCCTTTCCACTGTCAGAGAGGAGGTGCTGGAATAGATTGTTAATAGACTGTAAACACAATGGGGCACATTTACTTACATTCCTGTAGTTCACCGAAAGTGCATTGTCCCACAATGTGAAAGTTAAATCCCTTGCTCAGTTTACGGCCCGCCCCCTAAATTGTGTCACTTTGAAGCCAGCACAGCCTTTGCCACAAAAGGATCGCATGCGCCAAAATCCCAGTGCAGACACTTGTTAAATACCTGTGCAAGCCATGTAACACCTAAAAAAGGTGCACCGCATAGTGACCGCAGAGTCTATAGTCCGTCGCCGTGATGATCGGGACCCTCCATGCAGGACACAGAGGTTCCGATCGTTGCCATGGCAACCCAGAGGTCCGATATATTCAAAATGTGTGATGAGAAAACAATCTCAAAATCCACTGGGTATGTTACAAAGGTATAACCTTCTATAATGACACAGGGCAAATTTAAGGCCTGGTCCTAAGGTCCTAAAATGGCTTAGACACAAGGGGGTTAATGATAAGACATATTTTGGCCTTAAGGACAGAGCATTTTTTTTTAATTTTTCCATTGCAAAGTTCCAGAATCCATAACTTTTTAAATATTTGTCTGACATAGAGCTTGTGTTTTGCGATGAGTTCTATTTCTGTGGTAAAATAGCATAGTCATAAAAGTGTATTAAAGAGGACCTGTCACCCGGGGAAAACACCCCCAACAAATTTGTTCCCCCTCATCCTATCCCCAGCCCCTTTATATTTATTGAATTTTTATTTCGATTTGTGTTTTTTGTGTTTCGATTTGAGTTTAAAACGATCCGACCTCTTATCAAATAAGAGGTTGGATCGTTGTACAAGTTCTCTAACAGTCGGCCGTATTCATGAGGGGGGGCGGCCGACACCCCCCCTTCACGCCCCCGTCAGTCAAGGACCTGTAAGACTCGCCGGCAACAGCGCATGTATTGCACAATCGCTGCCAGCTCTATGCGATGCAGCGAGCTGACAGCCGCCGCAGAGGGGCTTATTCACACTGCCGGCCGAACATTCAACCAGCGCTGTGAATAAGCCCCACTATGGGGCTGTCAGCGCGCTGCAGCGCATAGAGCCGGCAGCGATTGCGCAATACATGCGCTGCTGCCGGCGAGTCTTACAGGTCCCTAAGTGACAGGGGCGTGGAGGGTGTGTGTCGGCCGGCCCCCTCATGAATATGGCCGACTGCACGGGGACCTGTACGACGATCCGACCTCTTATTTGATAAGAGTAAGTATAAAAACACAAATCTATACATAAAAATTCAATAAATATAGAGGGCCTGGGGATAGGATGAGAGGGAACTGATTTGTTGGGTTTGTTTTCCCCGGGTGACAGGTCCTCTTTAAGCCTCTCCTGTAGGGGAACAGAAAAAAACGTCTATTTAGTCTTGTATTGTATTTTTATTAAAAAGTTTACGCGGTTCACCCTACAGTATAAAAAACATGAAAAAAAATGCCAAATATGGAAAATGGGCGCTTTAACTGTATTTAATTTTACATTATTTTTATAAACTTTGTTTTAATATGTTTTTTACTGTCCACTAGGGTACTTGCACTGACAGTTCGCTTATAGGACCCAGTCTTGGACTGGGCCTAATAGACTTCCATACATGGCAGTCTTTTTCAGATCATGATAATTCCCCCAGCACCCCATGATCTCGTTGCAGCGGGCTGGTTGAGGGGTGACAGAGGGAACCCTGCTCTCTCTGCCTCTGTCCTTAGCTGCTGTGATCATTCTTGATCATGGCATTGAAGCGGTTAAATGCAGAAGAGACCAGGCTGTGCAGAAGTGACTAGGCTTCTGTTAATTCGGCTGAAACTCTGAGGCTGGTGCCACACGCACCGTTTAGTCTGCGTTTGAAAATGCAAGCGCAGACAAAGCCGCACCCACCGGGAAAACGTCTGTGTTTGCAATAAATTAACGTAAAACACCGGCGGCTCATTCCCAATCGCAGGCGTTTCCATAGAAACGCTGATGCGATCGGGCCGCAGCCCGCCCCGGTTGGTGCGGCTTTGTTTGCGTTTCCAAACACAGACAAAGTGGTGCGTGTGGCACCAGCCTAAGGCCCCTTCCACACTCACTTTGCAGATCACGTCAGAGTCTGATCAGGGTGCGATTAGGGTTTGGTCAGTGAAAAACTGACATTTTGCATCAGAGTGCAATCAGTTTTCAGAGTTTGTTCAGTGTCTCAGTTTTTCACGCCCATTTTCAATGCATTTTTAATGCATTTTCAATGCATTTTTCACGCGCAGATAATGCGCATGAAAAGGACTCAGGACTGAGCTCTATCTTTTCTATGGCAATTGATGCATCTCCACAGACTTGTATGGTGCGATTTTCACGCGTGTGACTTGCAAAAGTAAAGCATGCTGTAGGTTAGTACGATTAAGGAGACACCAAACTTGTACAGGTTTTCTTATGTTTTACTACTTTAGCAAATAAAACCCTCCATATTCTGAGAGCTGTAAGGTTTTATTCCTCTTTTATCAAAAGAGGATTATTAGGGCTTGTTTATTGCAGGAATAGGTATTGGTTACATTGGTACTATGCTATTGTACATCTGACTTTTTGATCTCTTTCTATAATATATCTTTGGGAGGTAGATAGCACTAAAATTTATATTTTTAATTAGGTTTTTATTTTTTATACCCTTTACAATATGGGTATAATAATGTAATATGTGTTTGGCCCAAAATGTGACAATACCAATTTTGGGTGGGGGGTTATTTTTTTAAAGCAATGTAATTATATATGGAAATGGGTGATTTTGTGACGTTTTTTTTTTAAACTTTGTTTAACTTTTTTTTTACTTTGATGCTAGGGGACTTACACTGGGGATACCTTGATCCCTCTTACAATTCGTTGTAGTACTTCTGTACTGCTGTGTATTGTATCTATCAGTGTTTTACTAAAAGTTTGCCTATTAGACCCAGTCTTGGACTGGGCCTAATAGGCAATCATCCATGGCATCCCCCACACCCGACAATTGCATTGTGGGGGACCGGAGGAGTTACAAAGGGAACACTCTCCCTGCCGGACAGACTCCACAGGGACCCGGCTGTATGTATGTAACTGTCGGTGTATCAGTGTGATCCGGGAACAGGTTACTATTTTAGACAATCTATTCTATCCTGTGTCCCGTTAAGCTAACCTCACTAGGAAAGTTAGATTCATATCACTGCTACTGGTGGTTATTGCTCTAGTTCAGCGATCCCTTCCCATTGACTTTTATGCACATGTATTCACATTACCCATCAGCTATGCTTCCTTTATTTATAAAGGCAAAAACTGCACTGCAACCCACTATGTTTTTGCTTTTATAAATAACAGATTTAGCAATGGACACCACAAACGGTCCTCTAACCAAAGTCACTATCACCCTAAATACTCGTGACTAGTCATATATATATATATGTCACTCCCATCCATTGTTAAGGGCCATAACAAATGCAATCAAAATCGTGTTGTGAAGGGGGAGTCTTAAGTCCCATAAATAAGTGTAAATTTGTGGTGTACATTAATTTCTTAAATTTACTGCAGCACCCTTCAAGGGTCCTAGTTTTGGTCAGATAAATGGGTTGTTGAAGGTGTAACAGAATGATGATGACACAATTATTGGTCTCAGTGAATTTTATAAAAAATAATAATATATTAGTATAATGGAGTATGGATAGTAGATCTACATCAATGGGGTAAGTATTCTAAATATTCAATAACTCTCTCCTTATTGATGAAGGAAAAGCAATTTTACTTGCTCATCACTAGAACCATATGCACCTGTGATTTCATGTGATCAGACATATGCATGGTTTACAGTTTACTAATGTTAGGAAGCTAATAGATGGGAGGGGCCAGCCAAGCAGAACAAGTCTTCTCTGATGCCAGGGAATATAACATAAAGTTAATTTATATGAATGTAAGGGTAGCAATTTTTAGCTAAAAGAAGATAGTTAGTTAATAGAGCTCTATAGAAATTTGCCACTAGCTGTATATGTGCAAATGTGTTAACAGGTTTCCTTTAAACATTTTGGCCAGACAGTAAGTGTGTGATAAAATATAGGAAAGACAGTCTAGGGGTCACAATACAGTATAGAAGTGGAGGGAGGGGGTTTATGGTAAACATGAGTAGATTTTGGATTGGGGGCAGTGGCAAATTATAGCAATTTAAACACAGAGTGGGGAATTCTTTAATATGTCCTAGGCTCTGACAGTGGAGAGCTTATAGGGCATCTACGACCAGGATGAAGGACTTTATGCAAATGAGCCTGATGGGCTCAATACTCCATAGGTGTTAATGGAGCCCCTCAGGCTCATTTGCATACAGCCTTTCATCCTGGTGGTAGATGTCCTTTAACAACACTATTTTAATGCTTCGCCATATTTATCATTGTGATGATCTATCTCAGTCTAAAACTGTTGAACGCCACTTTTAGACCTGCTTTTAGCTGTGGCAGACTTTTAGTCTAAATGTGGCACCTCCTCCTCAATTTTTTGGTGCACAGACTATTTCCTGTCTCGTCATGCCCCTTATTTTTGGAAAATGTGCCAATAAATGTGTTGTTTAAGATGTTTTTTCTGCTGCAAATCCATCATTTTTTGGTGCAAAGGCAATAATTAACCCCTCCTTGAGATGCATTAACTATAGGAGTGGTGGCACAATGTATAATGTAGTGTCATAATATATAAGAGTGGGGTGGGGGAATAGGGAGGGTCATGGTTTATAGGAGTAAAGATACAATTTTACGTCTTCAAAGATAAAGCTTTGTTAACATGAAGCACATACAATAAAAAATATTGTAGAAATTACATTATTTACAAATTAGATTATTAATTTGTAGTTATTTACAAATAATGTTGAGAATAAATAGGTCTTTAATGGGGCATGTACAATCTAAGTACCAAGGGCAACATGAGCTGCCAATCATTCTAATGCCAAAACCCAACTTGTTTTTTTAATAGAATCCACTGAGATCGATTCATGTTGTAGTCATATGCAGCTTACCCAGCCCTTCTATAATTAAACACTTGTAACTGCAAACTTAAAAAGTTCTAGAAGGGAAGTCTCATTTATCAGACACATAAGGAGTAGTTTGTAATGCTGCTTTTCAGTTAAATAATATTTACCTTTGTTTAACATAACTATCATAAATCAGTGGACCCAACCTCAACTAGAATAAAGCAAGCACGGAAGTTTGAAAGCTCTATGACATCTCTATATATATTACATTCATAAGCAGTCATTGTAATGGTTTTATTGTATCAACAGTTGCTATATACAGTTATATATTGCAGAATGTGGGTAAAAAAGACTTGCCTTATCCTTTATACCAGTGGTGGCGAACCTATTGCACGGGTGCCAGAGGCGGCACTCAGAGCCATTTCTGTGGGCACTTGGGCCATCGCCCCAGCACACCAGACAGAACTCAATCAATCTTTCTGCAGTTCCAAGCCACTTAAAAGATGCTGCTTTCAGACATATTTTGATACTTGCTTCTCGACTTAGAACTGTAGGAAGAGGGAATATGTGTAGACAAGGCCGAATTATCTTTGGAGGACCTCCTGCTGGCCCCACAATTCTCTGTGTACAGAGGGACACTAGAAAGAAGCTAAAATTATGCAAATTTTTTGCTGTCCTCAGGAGACCAATATGATTAAAAGTTGTTGAAGAACAGGGAGCAATAAGTTACTGCTTTCATTTTTGGTTGGCACCTAGCTATAAATAGGGGGGGTTTGGGTTGCAGTTTGGGCACTCGGTCGCTAAAATGTTTGCCATCACTGCTTTATACAGTATGTGGGACTGGCTGGCCCTCTTTCTTGATGAGGAGGAACAGCAGTGGCGGATTTCATTTTACCTTAGCTGATCTTTTTGATCTTAAGGTGAAAAGCAATTACCAGAGTTGTCAGCTTTTTCCCACCTTCTTGCATTTCCCCCTATACCTATTGAGAAGACATACACACTCAGCCAAGCATTGGGATTGGGATTGGTTGAGAACAACGATGGCTAAACAAGCATTTCTTGTCATCCTAAGAGCTGAAGACTATAAAATTAACTGTGGATTAAAACTTATTCTAAGTAACTGTTTGTATTAGAATATATCACATAAAGTACGATAAGAATGATCTTTAGGGCACTGCACTTTGAACACATAAGTATGTAAAGGGTGGGAACCACATATTTCTTTGAGTATTGTACATTTGTGTGGATTCCTAAGCAGTCAAGTTCTGCTTCAGGCTCAAAGAGAATAAGTAAACAGAGTAACTACGTTAAGTAAGGTCAGGGAATTTTGAAGGCAGTCTTATCCATACTGTTTTCCCTTTGAGGAATATGAGTCAGCAATGACTAAGCTAACAAAAGATGTAAAATAGTCATGGGTGTCCTCTAAGTTCCTTTTACTTCAATTTATCAACATGTCAGAATTTGTATTTTTTTCCCCAACCCAAGCACAGAGGAGGTATTTCAGCCCTTGATAAAATTTCACCATGTAACCTAGTATGGATTACCACAGTATTTGTGTAAAATAGCTGTTCCATGAGCTCCAATCTAGGCATTTAGTATTGGCTGCTACTGGAGCATGTTACCCAGTCTAGAAAGCTTAAAAATTCCCAAATAGCAGACCAATGAAGAACTCATCACAAAACAATCCACACAAGATGGGAACAGGTAGCACCGATTTTTCCACCATCTTGACCAATCAGGGCAAATATGTTGGCACAGTGTGTATAAGCATACACTGTTCAATAGTGTCTCAGGGGTGGGAAACCAAATTATTGCGATATGCATTCTACAAACAGACTTCACCCATGATATGTAATTGCATTTAATTAATTTACTTTTTGTTTTACTAATTGCTCCCCTTTTTGATTTATGGCTTTTTAGTATAGTTCAGTACTGTAATCTCTTTTTCACTACTTATATGGCATTATTCTGTCTAAGCAGATAACATATTAAGTGACACGTGCAATACGTGGCATATCCACCTGACCAGTTCCCTTTATCAAATTGAAGAGAGCTAGCATGGACTTTAAGGCTATGTGCACCTGAAAGGTCTCCTGCAGTGGTAATTTTATGGCTATTGAATTCCTTCCTGTTCCGCTGATATGTATGTTTTATATACATTGCATACATTATAGAACATTGCAATGTGCTGACCCTGATGATGTGGTTTTTAACTTGGGTAAAGTCTAGACTTCTGGAGGCTAGTGGATTATGCTTTTAAGTTCTCTCCAGTGTGGCCACTGGAGGGCGGACCACGGAGGGGCCCACTAAGGCTCTGTCGCCCAGGGGCCCACTAAAACCTGGAGCCGGCCCTGCCCACATTTATCAAAAACAGTGCAGTCTGTACTATGTGCAGTTTGCCTAAGTAGTCTGCAGGGAGTGCCAGATTCATGAATTATGGCACACATTTTTAATGAATCTGGCGCTCCCTATACTGCCCTGACAGAGTGCACCAACTTTTTTTGGGCCCCTCTAACGTGGGGTGTGCGACACACTTCTGTCAGACTCTGCATGATAAATGTGTGCACCAGAACACCCCTTTATGTGCAGAAATTTGTCACGGCAGGTATAGTGCAGCACAGGTACAGGTATACACATATGTGGCACTGACACTTGTTAAATAAATGTACAAGCAGTTTGCACATAAAAGAACATGTAAAGTCCGTCAGAAAACTGCCACAAGGTCCTTAGTATATCTGCCACACAGGACATATGCATCATATTATTACACATACATGATATACACACCATATATACACATCTATACAGTACAAACACGTAAATGCACATATCTACACAAAGTACCTTATACAAACATAGCATATACACATATAGAGAATATACGCATCACATATACACATATAACGTATAGTTACATTCATACAGTATATACACACCATGCACATCCATACATTTATACACTAATACACACATATGCATATACTGACTGGTCCACCTTTATCAAAACTAGTGCAATCTGTACTATGTGCAGTTTGCCTGTGGAGTGTGCTGAGTGCACCATATTCATGAAAATTGGCGCACTGTCTTCATTAACCTGGCACCCCCTGCACTGCTCTGGAAGTGTGCACCATTTTTTTTTAATGCACTTTGTTCAAGCTGCAGAATTGTGGCACAGACACAACACAGACACAAACTCAGACTAAGCACTGCAGACTGGCGCAGACACTTTATAAATACATGTGCAAGCAGTTTGCAGGTTCTTTTAAGTGCAAAGTCCGTCAGAAAACTGCCACAAGGTCCTTAGTATATCTGCCACACAGGACATATGCATCATATTATTACACATACATGATATACACACCATATATACACATCTATATAGTACAAACACGTAAATGCACATATCTACACAAAGTACCTTATACAAACATAGCATATACACATATAGAGAATATACGCATCACATATACACATATAACGTATAGTTACATTCATACAGTATGTACACACCATGCACATCCATACATTTATACACTAATACACACATATGCATATACTGACTGGTCCACCTTTATCAATTAAGAATTGTGGCACAGACACAACACAGACACAAACTCAGACTAAGCACTGCAGACTGGCGCAGACACTTTATAAATACACGTGCAAGCAGTTTGCAGGTTCTTTTAAGTGCAAAGTCAGACAGAAAACTAGCGCAAGTAAAGTGTTAGTAAATGTGAGTCACTGTCTAGCAGATATCTTATCCTACAGAGGGCAGGAAGTAATCATACTAGATTGTTGGTCCTGGCGACTTGCTGTCCTTCCTTCACCCAAGCCATTTCTTATTTAAGCTGAGGGCTCAGCTTTGTATTGTGGAAGATGTAAACTGTTATACACATATTATGCTACAAAATGTGCAGCATAATATGTATATAATGGTGCACATCCTCAATTATTCAGTGTAACAGGTTGTATGGCTGGGCCCCCTGACACTGTGGGCCATGGCTACTACACCACGAATTAGGCCCCTGTTTACCTCATAACTTTCTTCATTTGAAGCAACCAGCAGTTACATAGAGCCTTCAGCTCTTACAATAATAATGAGCAGTATACAAAATGTTTTATTGCACATTTCAAACATTATATTAAAACATGTTTTCATAATAAATATTTAGCAGCAAGTTATGTTACACCAATTTCATTTGTACATGTAAAGATTATTAGCCAAACTGTCATAATTACAACGTGCAGAGTCATGTAGCCCAGACTTTGATAACAATTGCAAAAGTAATTATTACAATGAGTAAGTAGACGATAAGGATGAGGCGGTCTACCACCATTGCAGCAAAGTACCAATCCGACTTGGCATCATCTTGATCCTTTGTGAGATTTATTTCTTGGCGGATCTTAAGTACTTCTGCTAATAATTTCTTTAAAAGCTTCACCTCCACTGGAATTGTTATATCTTTGTGTAAGTCAGTCTTCCTCATCTCCATTGCAATGTTTCTTCCAGTTTTCTTTTGATCTATATTATCTGTGAGAAGGGAACAACCGTAATATAGACTTCATTAGATGCTGTCAAGCTTGTGATCTAGACATTACTACTACTAGACCCAATAATAGGGCTAATTTAAGATGTGTCTGAACCCCGACATCCAAAATATTTAAGGTTATACATCTCATTGAAAACTCACTATACTCTTTATCACTTACCTTTTTCTGCAGATTCTATGGAAACCAGATTTTCTCTTTTAGGGGATTTTACTTTAAAGAACAAAACACGAGCTAGGTGGTTCATGATCCAGATTTTTACCCAAGGAGGAACATCTGGTTGGTTTTCAGATAACATTAACATATTAGATGTTGCAATGGAGCCCATTATACTGACTACCATGACAGCGAGGCATACACAGCAAAAAGTACCTGTTGAACAGAATAACACAAAAATATATACATCAAATTAAAAAATACGATAAATTACTGCCTATCAGCCATTGTAAAAATATTCTTAATAGCCTTAGTTTAAAAGTGGGTGCAGCGCAACATAGTTCTTCATTCAGGTAATCTACGACATGAAGGGTTCTACAGAGTGAAGAAATCTTTCACATCAGATGCAACTTTTGCAATTTGAAAAACTGGAAACATATTTAAATAATTTTTGCATCAGCTTTTCCCCTCTATTGTAGAAGTTGGCAATAGTCTACCATAAAAATCAAGCACGATAAGCCACGGACACTTACTCATAGATCAAGGCACAGTAACTATAATCTTCTTATATTTGTTATCCATGGCCTACTCCCTTTTAAAATAAACTTTTAAAACTTTAAAAATGTTGCTAATGAGGATGGAAGATTCTGGTGGGTGTTTCCAGAGCTCCTCAGTCCGGCTGTTACAATTAGCAGAGCAGGTCTTCCCTAAGCTGTACCTACTATTAGATTACACAGGGAGAGGGAGGAAGGAAAGAGCAGGGGTCTTGGTGAGACATGTTCGGCTTATTATAACAGCTTGTGAAGCTATGGCACTTGTAACGTTCACCAGAGCATAATTAGCATATTGAACCTTTAGCATATTTTAAAAGTTGATTTTTAGAAGACAGCAATGGATAGCAAATATAAGATTACCACAGTGTCCCTGGTTTATCATGCTTGATTTTGATGGTAATTTTTTTTTCACAAATCAATAGCTCTTGGGGGAGGGGGGGGGGGGGGACAGTGCATATATGTTTGCTGCGGTGGGGGACAGTATGTATGCTTGTTGTTGGGGGGGCAGTGTATATAAGCTGGTTGCTGGGGGGGCAGTGTAAAAAGGACAGTGTTTATATGTTTGTTACTGAGGGGAGACAGTGTATAAATGTTTGTTACTGGGGGTGGGGGGAGTGTAAATATGTGCCGTATATATAATACCAGGGGCTGTTTATTTTTATTACTGGTGGGTTATAAATATTTATTTCGGAAGGTGGATATATATATATATATATATATATACACTCACCGGCCACTTTATTAGGTACACCATGCTAGTAACGGGTTGGACCTCCTTTTGCCTTCAGAACTGCCTCAATTCTTTGTGGCATAGATTCAACAAGGTGCTGGAAGCATTCCTCAGAGATTTTGGTCCATATTGACATGATGGCATCATACAGTTGCCGCAGATTTGTCGGCTGCACATCCATGATGCGAATCTCCCGGTCCACCACATCCCAAAGATGCTCTATTGGATTGAGATCTGGTGACTGTGGAGGCCATTTGAGTACAGTGAACTCATTGTCATGTTCAAGAAACCAGTCTGAGATGATTCCAGCTTTATGACATGGCGCATTATCCTGCTGAAAGTAGCCATCAGATGTTGGGTACATTGTGGTCATAAAGGGATAGACATGGTCAGCAACAATACTCAGGTAGGCTGTGGCGTTGCAACAATGCTCAATTGGTACCTAGGGGCCCAAAGAGTGCCAAGAAAATATTCCCCACACCATGACACCACCACCACCAGCCTGAACCGTTGATACAAGGCAGGATGGATCCATGCTTTCATGTTGTTGACGCCAAATTCTGACGCTACCATCCGAATGTCGCAGCAGAAATCGAGACTCATCAGACCAGGCAACGTTTTTCCAATCTTCTACTGTCCAATTTCGATGAGCTTGTGCAAATTGTAGCCTCAGTTTCCTGTTCTTAGCTGAAAGGAGTGGCACCCGGTGTGGTCTTCTGCTGCTGTAGCCCATCTGCTTCAAAGTTGGACGTACTGTGCGTTCAGAGATGCTCTTCTGCCTACCTTGGTTGTAACGGGTGGCGATTTGAGTCACTGTTGCCTTTCTATCAGCTCGAACCAGTCTGCCCATTCTCCTCTGACCTCTGGCATTAACAAGGCATTTCCGCCCACAGAACTGCCGCTCACTGGATGTTTTTTCTTTTTCGGACCATTCTCTGTAAACCCTAGAGATGGTTGTGTGTGAAAATCCCAGTAGATCAGCAGTTTCTGAAATACTCAGACCAGCCCTTCTGGCACCAACAACCATGCCACGTTCAAAGGCACTCAAATCACCGTTCTTCCCCATACTGATGGTCGGTTTGAACTGCAGGAGATTGTCTTGACCATGTCTACATGCCTAAATGCACTGAGTTGCCGCACTGTGATTGGCTGATTAGAAATTAAGTGTTAACGAGTAGTTGGACAGGTGTACCTAATAAAGTGGCCAGTGAGTGTATATATATATATATATATATATATATATATATATATATATATATATACCGTATATACTCGAGTATAAGCCGACCCAAGTATAAGCCGAGGCCCCTAATTTTACCACAAAAACCTGGTAAAACCTATATATTTTTTACTCGAGTATAAGCCGAGTTTGGGTTTTCAGCACTATTTTTTGTGCTGAAAAACTAGGCTTATACTCGAGTATATAAGGTATATATATTATATATATTAATAGAAACATTTACTAAAAAAAATAGTGGAGAGGGCCTCCACCAGTTTGCACCCAGGGGCCCTCACCACCTCTAATCCAACCCTTTGTTTTCACCTTATGCCACAGAAAATGGGCATGAAAAAAATGACAGTAGCCAGACTTCTTCCAAACAAACCGCCAGACCAATTCCAGGGACACAGAAATTCTGACGTGTGGTAGCCAGGACGAGTACATGTTACTGTAATTGTACCCATAAATCTTACCTAGAACTGGAGGATTGTCTGAATTGGGCAGCATGTTGTTAAGAATTAGCAATAGCACAGAGAAACCCAAAACCACGGTTATTTTGAAGCCAAGTCTCTCTCCAGTTCCCATGTCAATAAACATGCTAGCTATGTCCAGTAAAACCATGAAGCATGCTGGGATGATGAGGTTTATGATATAAAGTACAGGAGCTCTTCTTATGGATATCTGCAATAAAAAATATGCAAAATCACAGGAAAGCATAAAACAATGTGGATATATTGTCTATATCTGCAAAGTAAAGTACTATGTATTTTTTAAAAAAAATTTTAAAAATATAAAAGTTAGGTAAGCTTAATTTCAACCCAGGAGAGTGTGTGTGTAGGAAAACTAGTAGGAAATGTGGCATTATTGCAACATAGTGATGAACCTCTAAGGCAGAGAAATCAAATCAGTACGAATCTCAGCCTGACATAGTAAATATTTCCTGGCTTGAAGCAAACCTGTCATTGAAGAGGCACAATAAATCTTACTCACTCTCCTACTGTACCTTTGTTAAAAAGTGTGTGTCCCAGCTAGTGTTCCAGCTTAACTCTACCTCCTCCAACCAGTAAATTCTTTCCCAAAATTTTTTCTCCCTTTGCCTATGTTGGCCATGCTCACTACCATGTGACCCCACAAACCACTGCTTGGTCCCACCCATTGCAGATTGAAGATAGAATGTAGAAGCAAGTGAGAAGGACAGCATTTTGGTAAGGACAGGGAGAGGACTTCCTGTCTACTGAGGCTGAGATTTGAAGAAGGAGGCAGGGTTCACTGGCAATCTGGAGAAAATGTGACTCTTCTCTTCAGAAGTTGACTTAAGTCTACTCATTTACATATGATAAAAATGGCCGTAATTAAGGTACAGTGCCTCAGTGGTAACTCATTTTAGGTGTTAAGGGGAGGACTTTTAACTATTTACCAGAAGGTGATATTAGTGTCAAGGGTAAAATTCTGATGAGAAGTCTTCTTTAAACACTGACCAAAGCACCCCACATTTATAAATGGCATAAGCCTCTTAACAGTGGCAGAACTATGCAGTGCACTATGCAGACTGAGAGTGCTGCTGCAGTGTAACAACAGCTTGTGAAGCCATAGCACAGAGGGTTTTTTTAACAAGCCAAGAGCCCTTCAGGCCTTCAGGCAGTGTAGCATAACATTAGCCCCTTTGACATATTAGTATAACACATGTTGGCTGCTGGTGAATGGAGGGGACTCACAGGCTGAGCCCTATCCATACAAAGTAGGTGTTTGCTGAATATTAAGTCGAAAATGCAAAGAGTGGGTAGTCCCGCCTCCAGGCAAGGAGATTCTTCATGCAGGTAAAAAAAATCCACTTTATTTAGAAAATATTTTTAAAAGCAGTAGAGACGTTCTATAACATAATTGTCTGACGCGTTTCAGACCATTCACGGTCCTAATTCGTAGCCTTATAAATTGCAGCAAACATCACCCTGTAACACCCGCAAGTGTTAACCTTTCAATTCCCACAGGCAAAGCTGCAAGTGGCCGTAAAAAGCAGGCGGAGCCCACATTTAGCTATCTTCTTTGCATCCTGTGACATCATTGGGCACATTATAATCAATGATCAGTAAAATCCCCATAAACTGCTATACAATATCATGGCAGTATATGGTAAGCTCAGTCAGAAAACCTTGGGTTAAGGTACCCTAGGAGGTCTGAAAAAAATTCAAATCACCCCCTTTCCCTAGAACTGTTATTAAAATAAACAGTAAAAATCATAAATATGTTAGCTATCCCCATCACCCCAAATGTCCGATCTATCAAAATATAATAGCCGTTATTCCCGGAATTTAACCCCGGTATGAAAATGCAACATATAAAAAATCTAATAAAAAGTGATCAAAAGGTCGTACAGTCCTCAAAATGGTAGCAATGAAAACGTCATCTCACAGAAAATGACATGTCACACAGCTCCGTACACAAAAGCATTAAAAACTTATTAGCGGCAGAAGATGGTAAAATTCATATTTTTTTTGTACAGAAGGTTTTAATTTTTTTTTAAATGTATTAAGACAAATTAAAACCTATATGAATTTAGCATCCCCTGTGATCGACCCAAAGAATAAAGGAGACATGTTATTTGGGGCGCACCAATTCCACTGCATTTAGAATTTTGCATATTTTTGTATGTGGGGAGTGCAAAATGAAAACGCTTAAAGGGGTATTCCGGGAATAGATACGTCTGACACAAAAACCCATGATGATATAAATAAATGAATACAACAATACTCAATGTCATTAGTCACAAAATGGAGCTTAAATAATATGATTTTATGATTTACAAAATTTATGGCCTCTCTAAAGTAGGTGGATTTATTACTAAGATGGCTGCCACTGGAAACTACAAGTTCCATGATCCTTTAGTTCTCAGTAACTCCTCCTACCACTTATGCTCTGCTCCCAGTGATGATCTAACAGGTTTTCTTGCTCTGGTACCATGATGATGTGTAACTGCCATCACCACAACACTGACCATACTGGATGCACTGCAACCAACCGACAACAGCCAAATGTAGTGGTGATCACATGACCCTGCCCAGGCAGGTGCAGGACATGTGATGTGGACATGTGACCAGTGGCCATCTTCTGTCCTGCAACGGACCGCGCGGAGGAAATTAACGGACTGATTAAAGGGCCAGTAGCATTTTAATTCTTCATTACAGTCTATGTCATCAGCATTTTCTGCTAAGGGGAGCAAAATTTTAAATAACAACTAATTACACATTAGCTTATATTTTGAGTGCCCACTTGTATATGAATTATGCTGATTCCTGGAATACCCCTTTAATCAAAAAAGGGCCTCAACAGGAAGGGGTTATACGTTGATTTTAGAAGAAAGAAGGCCATGGATAACAGCAATGCAAAATATAGAGCATGTCCTGCTCCTGCCCACCTTTGTTGCCGGGGCAGTATTTTTCTCTTGCCACGCTGATATCAGAAGGGCCACAAACAGTTCTTATGCTGTGGATTTACCACATGGAAAAGCTGCGGCAACAATCCACATTCGCTTTGGTGACCACTAAAGGGGTTAATCAGACCCAGTACATCTCTGATCAGCATCACCAGTCACAGTTGGTCATTTCCCTACTACAAATGGCCAGTCACTAGAGCCTTTTCATGTGACCTCATTAAGAGGTTAAATAAATACAAATTAGTCACAACTTTACAGTGCTTGTTAACATATATTTAGTGACACCCTGGCATGTATCCATAGATGGAAAGTAGTCTCTTACCTTGTATATAACTTGACTGTAAACCTCATTTTCAGTTGTGAAATTTTCATTTTCCACAGTGATGTCCAACAAAGACCAATCTCCTTTACTAACAAAAATGTCCTTTGAATTTTTGCTGACCTGACTGGAATTGGACTTTGTCACCATAATGATGTCCTTAACTACGAAAGAACACAATGGTGGGGTTAAATTATGTTTCAGGAATCTGTATAGCAGAGGTAAATAAAGGACTGAGCCCTTTTTTGTTCTGTGATTCTGTTTTTTAATTGCCACTCTTCAAAATTCAAAGCTTTTTCATTTTTTTCATTTACACAGTTCTATGGGGCTTGTCTTCTATGGGACAAATTGTACTATACGAGTTGCACCATTTAATATTTTGTGCTGAGAATTGTGCAATTTTCTTACTGTTTTTACTGTGTGGTCTAATGACAGATTCTCTTTATTCTGCTGTTCAGTATGATCACTGAGATACCATATATACTTGCACAATTTATGTGCTGAAAAAGCCTCACTATGTATAAAAAATGTAAAAACTATCTAGAAAATCTCTCTATCACTATTTTTTTTTCATACATAGTCTGTATCCAATATACCACTTTCAGAAAAATGGACATTTTGAGACAGGATTTAATAGGAGCAGCGTAGGTCATGACAAATGCTTTGTTTAGTGTTTATGATGCCTATTTCAAGAGGGGTTTGCCTATAAATAAAGAGGGCACATCTTGGCTCTGAAGCAGGAGTAAGAATTGTTAGTTTTGGTAAACTCCATCATTGTACTTCATTTCTAAAACATTAGGGGGGCTTATTAGTTCTAGTTTACTGTGTACAGGTGCAATTGTCTATTCCCAGGGCAGTGTTCATTACATGAATATTGCATCCACTCATCCACTGATTAATTTGTCCTAGATGGAAACCCCAGATCATACTAACTTAAGAAGAGAGTAAAACCCTTGGAAAATAAGTCTCGCTTGCTTTGCCACCATATGCCCACCCTTTGTTTGGAATATATCATAATTATATTATTTGAGCGCATTTATAATACAAAGTGATTATTCATAAGTGAATATATTGTACCTGTATGAATGTAAGGACCAAAGCTCAAAGTACATGTCTGGTCATCAAAAGGGAACTTGGAGATGTCGAGATTACAGGAACTTATTATTCTTAATGGGAATGAATCTTTTATTGTGCCATTGCTGGAAACATTGAAGAATGAAATGCCTGGATTATTATTGGCAGACTCTGTCCTAGAAATGAAATTATGGAACACAATAAAATAACAGGCAGTGTTCATCTCCTATAAACTGCTATGTCACAAATAAGGCTTGTATGTCTCTGAATAACTACTAGATTTGTGACTGCAAATAAGAGCGAAACAGAAGTCAACTTATTACTTGCTTTTGCTGTCTTACAATTTGAAAAGAAAAAAGAATCAGGCCACTAGCATATAGCTGCAGGTGTGCTGGCAACCCCACTCAGACCAGGAATGATTGTCCATGTGAGACATGACAAAAAAATTCAAGTTAAAACCAGTGGCATAAGTAGAAGCCCCAGTGCAAAGTGTGTGCCAGGCCCCCGACTATAATGTATGGTTTATAGAAATAGTCTTCTCATATGGGAAAGTGACACCATAAGGGCCCCCTAAACCTCTGCGACCCGGGTCCGACCGCAACCTCTACACCCCTTCAAGTTACGCCCCTGGTTACAATTTTTATTCAAAGATTTCCACCGTAGAAGCACATTGGGGCACATTTACTGAGGGCCGTGTGCCAGTTTTATGTCAGACTTTGCACATTCTTTTTAGTGCAAACTGCTGATTTAACCCCTTAACGCTGAAGCCACTTTTCACCTTCCTGACACAGCCCATTTTTTCAAATCTGCCCTGTGTCACTATAAGTGGTTATAACTTCGGGACGCTTTGACATATACAAGGGATTTTAAAATCGTTTTCTCGTGACGCTTTGTACTTCGTGTTAGTTGAAAAATTTGGGTGTTTTGTTTTGCATTTATTTATGAGAAAATCAGATGTTTGGTGAAAATTTGGAAAAATTCTTGATTTTCGAACTTCAAAATGTTCTACTTTTTCCATACATAGTAATAACCGCAAAAAAATGTAATAACTAACATTCACTAAATGTCTAATTTATGTGGACATGGTTTTTTAGGCATCCTCTTATTTTTGTAGGATGTTATGGGCCTTTGAACGTTCGGTGCGATTTTTCACATTTTCATAAAAAACGCAAAATCCTGCTATTGAGGGAACCTGCTCAGGTTTTAAATCACTTTGAGAGACCTAATTAAAGTAAAACCCCATAAATTACCCCATTATAGAAACTACACCCCTCAACGTACGTAAAACAACTTTTATGAAGTTTATTAACCCTTTAATTATTTTACAGGGGTTAAAACAAAATCGGATACAATTTTGAAAGTAAACTTTTTTGGCTAAATGAATGTGTTTTTCAAAAAATGTACAAATTCTCAGTGGATAAAATACCAAAACGCTCCACAAAATTTGATATCCAATCCCTCCCGCGTATAACAATACGCCATATGTGGTGGTAACCTGCTGTATGGGCACACGCCAGGGCATCGAAGGGAAGCTGCACCATTGAGAGCAGATTATGCATTGTCACTTTTTATTGGCTATACAATCTTTATTTTTTTGGCAATTTGGACATATAAGGGCTTATTTTTTGCGACATGAGATGCACTTTACAAATAATTAATTTTCGTGGGTCATTAGCTTATTGATGAGATTTTATTAACTCTTGAATGTATGGGTGAAAAGAAAATTGTCAATTTTGGTTTACTTTTTTTTCGTATTTTTTGGGGGTCGTACACCGTACACTAAAAATACTATATTATCTTTATTCTATAGGTGATTACGATTATGGTGATACCTCATTTATACAGTTTTTCATTTATTTTTACAATTTTACTGGATAAAAACTAATATAGACGAAATCTCATTTGTTTTTGCATCGCCATCTTTTCGGAGACGTAACTTTAATATTTTTTGGTTGACAGAGCTAGTTTTGGGCTTATTTTTTACGAGTTGAGTTGTTCTTTTCAGTGGTACAATCTTGGCGCACATAACTTTTTTTGATCACTTTTTAGAACATTTTTGTGTAGAGATTTTATGAAAAATGTACATTTTTGGCGTTTTTTACGGGTTTTGTTTTTACGGCGTTCACCGAGCGGGTCCAATAATGTTTCTGAGTTATTGTACGGATTGTTACGGACGCGGCGATACCAAATATGTTTTTTGGCGATTTTGTGTTTTTTTCACTTTATTGCATGTGTATAGGGAATATTTGTGTTTAGGGGACTTTAACTTTATTTAATTAATTCTTTTTATTAAAAAATGATTTTATGTAGTGTTTTTAACATTTTTTTATTAACTTTTACAGGTTAGCTTGAACAAGTGATCCACTGATCACTTGTTCAAGCTCTTCTTCACATTACACAGTGTAATACAGATGTATTACACTGTGTAATGTAACACACTGAGCATGCTGTGTGTTACAGCCGGGTCCTGCCAGAAGGCACGGACCCGGCTCACAGAAGAGGATCGCGCAGCCCCGGGCACCGGCAGTCCCGGGGCTGTGATCGGAGCAGCGAACCCCCCGGTAAGCGCCGCGGGGGGGTCCGATTCTTCTCAAATGCCCCTAGCACGCCGCGTTCAGCGCGACCGCGGCGTTTCAGGGGTTAACACCCGCGATCATATATAGCCGACACCCGCAGCTTCTGGCGCGGGCTCCGTTCTGGAGCCGGCGCCAGAAGCATGACGTACTATTACCGCATTTTGCGGGAACACACCTCCCGCCATGCAGTAATAGTACGTTAAATGTCGGGAAGGGGTTAAGAACTGTCTGCACCACATTTGCAACCATTTTGTGGCGCAGCTTCACTAGTCATCATACAACACAAATTAGGGGGCATTCCAGTGCCCATTCGGACCGTGCACCAGATTTAACATGCAAAGTCTGTCAGAATTGTGTTGCACGCCCCCTGTTAAAGGTGCACCCAAAAAAAGTGGTGCCCTCTGTCAGAGCTGTGCAGGGTTTCTTTAAGAATGTGCGCCATAAATCCTGAATCTGCATATAATGCAGTTTGCACTGTTGCTAGTTAATGTCCCCCAATGTGCTTTGAATAATATTGAAAACAAGTTTTAAACTGAATAAGAAACCATTTTTCATGTTGTCTCACTTTGCTGTCTTACTACAAATCCTTGTGAATTTAGCTAGATCACTAAAAAGGAAATGATGACAGGAAGAATCAGACTTACAGTGCTGTGCTAGAATTTAAAGGGAACCTGTCACTAGGGACCTCATTTTCACTTGAGGCAGGTCACAGAAGTCCATTACAGCTGCATTGTAAATATTACTTTCTGCTTTCTCTAAGCATTTGCATTACAATACAATTACTTTATATAATGATAATATTATAACTTACCTGGCATCCTGAAAAAATCCTCTGTGTAGTCCCAGGGATTTGGCTGCATTTCAAAAAACAACATGTGACCTGTCTGTGCTGCAGACTGCTCAGCTCTTGGCCCCCACCGTTGTGCTCCCTTACAGCTCCTCCCTCCTGCTCCTTCACAGAGCTCACTGCCTAGTGCTATACAGGAGCACAAAGGTGGTGGCCAAGAGCTGGGTGGTCCGCATCCAAATCAAAGCACAACCCCTAGCATTATCCAGAGGATTCTGTCAAGGTGTAATGTAAGTTATAATACACAATTATATTGCAATGCAGATGCTTAGAGAAAGCAGAAAGGCATATATGCACTGCAGCTCTTATGGGCTTTTACAACCTGTCTTTAGTGAAAATGAGGTCCCTGGTGACAGGTTAACTTTTAAAAATATATTTTTTTTTATGTGAAGAACATAATGCAACCTTTAGTGACTTCTAAAGCAATTCTAAGGATCAGCCCAAGTTATATAACAATCAGCCATCTGGTATACAGGATGAAAATGTGACTTCTGATTAATATGTTTACACATGGATAATATTATTTTTCTTTAGGACACATAATGGTACAATTATTTACCCCTTTATTCAGATGATCAATGAGGGCAAATGGTGTTGTGCCTCACCAATCTAATGTTGATTATGTATCTTAAGGATAGACCTTCAATATAAAAGTACTGAAAATCCTTCCAAAAAGCTAATTATTTCTTGAATAACACTTACATTTCATAAATGTAGAGGTCAGGCATCCAAAAATGATCATAAGGAATTATCATTTGCTTAATGCCACAGAAGTCATCAGGATTCCAATATAAAAACTCATTTTTCCATTCCTGCAGTGAAAACATATTATGGTTACTGTGATATGACTAATATAAAGGGAATTATGTTTCTTTCTGTACATATAGCTAAAGGATTCACTCAAACAGACCCTAGTTTGAAGGAACCTACTTTGGGAACAATTGTGACAATTATCACACCAACTGGGTTACCGTATGAATTTTCTTTAGGCTAACTATCATACAAATGAATGGCATCGGAGTCAGGAACAAGGTAGAAGGTCAGGGCTAGCGGCAGAGGAATGAAGAAAGGAACGGGAATCAAGGTCACAATGAGAATCACTATAAACTCAGGAACTACAATAGGAAAGCTTTCTCAAGCACGAGGCACAACAATCCGACAGGGGACACAGGAAGGGGTTGGCAATTTGTCAGGGCAGGTGGCCAGCCAGTGTGCGCCAATCATCGCTGCGCTGGCCCCTTAAATCTTACAGAGCCCATAGGGATGCACATACCTCGGCCGGGTTCCAGCGGGACAGGAAGGCACACAGTTGTGCCTGCGACCCAGGGCATGGGTCCCAGGAGCACCCGTGACTGTACCCCCTCCCCCTCTTTTTGGCCTGTAGGAATCTCTGCAGAAGACCACAGTCTAGGATGTTTTCTTTGGGCTCCCAGTCAACGAGAAAGAACCGCTTCCCTTTGACCGGCTTCATATCCAGAACCTCCTTTACTCCAAAGACATTTGTTAAATCAGCCTCAGGAACAGGAGGAGGTACTTGCCGGGAGAAGCATTTCTGGATGACAGGCTTCAGAAGGGAAACATGGAAGAAGTTCGGGATGCGCATGGTGGGAGGAAGATGAAGCTTGTAAGATTAATGTGCTTCAGAACCTCAAAAAGACCCAGGAACCGATGATCTAGTTTGTAGCTGCGAATCTTTAGCCGGACATATATGGAGGACAGCCACACTTTATCAGCTGGATAGAAGACCGGTGGGGACCTGCCGGACTCACAAGGTCTGGTACATGCTTGACCAGATCTGGCCACCAGTAGAATCGAGAGTGAGAGTGACTGATCTCTGCATCCCAGGAGGACCAGCCACATGAGAGCAATGTCCCCAAGTTGTTATCCTCTTCCGAAGAGCAGGTCAGACATAGGTCTTGGCAGGAGGAAGCTGCCGTAGATCAACAGGAGCAGCAACAACCAACTTTGAGAAGACGCTGCAAGTGAGAGGTCAACCTTTGGGCCCTTTCTGGGTAAGAGCGGCTCCAGCACCAACCAAAGTGTCATCAACCTCTAGCAGGAACTATTTCTCTGTATCAGGCTGAGTGAGAACGGGAGCATAGGCAAAGGAAGATTGTTGGAGAAAGCTTCTTCAGCCACTTGAGGTCAGAGTTTAGGATCAGGGTTTTTCTTGGTCACCAGATCCAATTTGGTGAAGACCTTGGCACCACTTGACGGTCAAAGAGTTCCATGATCAGACATAGTGGGTAGTGGTTCTTCATCGTAATCTTATTAAGACCGCGATAGTCAATACATGGACGAAGTGAACTATCCTTCTTGGCCACGAAGAAGAACCCAGCACCGCAGGGGAAAGGGACTTGTGAATGAACCCCTTCTGCAGATTCTCCTTCACATAGGCTGATATAGCTGTGGTTTCAAGCACTGACAGTGGGGGAGAGGTGCCTGGCAACAGGTCTATAGGGCAGTCGTAGGGATGGTGCAGAGTCTCTGCTTGCTACTCTGAAAAGATGTCAGCAAAGTCCAACTGGAAGACCCACCAGAGGTTTGGAGGACACTGGAAAAGTTGTGGTGGATATAGGATGAGGTGCCACCAAACAACGTGACTGGCAATCCGGTCCCCAGTGAAGAACTTCCCAGTCTGCCAGTTGAGCACATGAGCGTGTAGTTGCAACCACAGGAGACCCAGCAGGACAGAACACATAGACTGGGGTAGCACATAGAACTATAGTCTCTCATTGTGTAATGCCCCAATTTGCAGAGATAAGGCCTTGGTGTGGTGCTGAACAGGATCCACAGAGAATCTGCCCACTGATGGAAAAGATAACCATCGGCTTCTCAAGACAGACCACAGGAAGATGATGCTGGGAGACCAGGGCAGCATCCACGAAGTTTCCTGCAGAGTCAGAATCCAGGAAGGCAGAAGTACAAAACTGGCTGTGTAGCTGTGTTACTGGGGGGCGAAGCGGCTGTATGTAGTTGTGTTACTGGGGGCGAGGCGGCTGTATGTAGCTGTGTTACTGGGGAGGAGGTGGCTGTATGTAGCTGTGTTACTGGGGAGGAGACAGCTGTATCTACCTGTGTTACTGGGGGCGAGGAGGCTATATGTAGCTGTGTTACTGGGGGCGAGGCGGCTGTATGTAGCTGTGTTACTGGGGAGGAGGTGGCTGTATGTAGCTGTGTTACTGGGGAGGAGGCGGCTGTATGTAGCTGTGTTACTGGGGGAAAGGTGGCTGTATGTAGCTGTGTTACTGGGGGCGAGGAGGCTGTATGTAGCTGTGTTACTGGGGCGAGGCGGCTGTATGTAGCTGTGTGACTGGGGATGAGGCGGCTGTATGTAGCTGTATTACTGGGGGAAAGGTGGCTGTATGTAGCTGTGTTACTGGGGGCGAGGAGGCTGTTTGTAGCTGTGTTACTGGGGCGAGGCGGCTGTATGTAGCTGTGTTACTGGGGAGGAGGTGGCTGTATGTAGCTGTGTTACTGGGGAGGAGGCAGCTGTATCTACCTGTGTTACTGGGGGCGAGGAGGCTGTATGTAGCTGTGTTACTGGGGGGAGGTGGCTGTATGTAGCTGTGTTACTGGGGAGGAGGCAGCTGTATGTAGCTGTGTTACTGGGGAGGAGGTGGCTGTATGTAGCTGTGTTACTGGGGAGGAGGCATCTGTATGTAGTTGTGTTACTGGGGATGAGGGGGCTGTATGTAGGTGTGTTACTGGGGGAGAGGTGGCTGTATGTAGCTGTGTTACTGGGGGTGAGGAGGCTGTATGTAGCTGTGTGACTGGGGCGAGGGGGCTGTGTGTAGCTGTGTTATTGGGGGGAGGTGTCTGTGTGTAGCTGTGTTACTGGGGAGGAGACAGTTGTGTGTAGCTGTGTTACTGGGGGCAAGACGGCTGTATGTAGCTGTGTTACTGGGGTGAGGCGGCTGTATGTAGCTGTGTTTCTGGGGTGAGGCGGCTGTATGTAGCTGTGTTACTGGGGGTGAGACGGCTGTATGTAGCTGTGTGACTGGGGATGAGGCGGCTGTATGTAGCTGTGTTACTGGGGGCGAGGCAGCTGTATCTAGCTGTGTTACTGGGGGAGAGGTGGCTATATGTAGCTGTGTTACTGGGGGTGAGGCGGCTGTATGTAGCTGTGTTACTGGGGGGCGAGGCGGCTGTATGTAGCTGTGTTAGTGGGGGCGAGGCGGCTGTATGTAGCTGTGTTACTGGGGGAGAGGTGGCTGTATGTAGCTGTGTTACTGGGGGAGAGGTGGCTATATGTAGCTGTGTTACTGGGGGTGAGGCGGCTGTATGTAGCTGTGTTACTGGGGGGCGAGGCGGCTGTATGTAGCTGTGTTAGTGGGGGCGAGGTAGCTGTATGTAGCTGTGTTACTGGGAGCGAGGCGGGTGTATATAGCTGTGTTACTGGGGATGAAGCGGCTGTATGTAGTTGTGTTACTGCTGGTATATTGGATAGTGAGCAGGAGGAGTTGTATGCACACTACACTCAGTGGGGGCCTCCAACAGATTTTGCGCCCAAGGGGCCCCCACCAACCTTTACAACCTTTACATATGTACATATCATTCTAGTGTAAAATATACAGGAAACCATGGGTTCAGTAATTCCATATCCACATATTACATTAGGAAAATTGTAGATTAAGTGGTGTTGGTCACTGTGATCTCTTACCATATTAAACCAGATATATGTGGTCAAGATCTGCAAGCTGGTGTCCTAAAATATAAAAAATTGAAGATGAATTAATGAGTGACTAGAATGGATTTCAATATCGTGGGTCTCAATCCTCCTTTACCAGAAAGTAACATCTTATGTGTCAACTAGGTGATAACTTTACAGACTTAGGCTACATTCCCACTGCCGTGTGCCCGCCGGACCGCAGCACGGCAGGCACATGGCAGGGCGGGGAGAGGAGGAGGAGGTGAGCGCAGCTCACCCCCGCCCCTCTCCATAGCGATGTGTGGCCGCGGCGCCGTAATACGGGAAAAGATAGGACATGTCCTATCTTTCCCCGGGCTACGGAGCGGTACGGTGCCGCATGGGTGCTGCACCGTACCGCTCACGTAGGGCGCCGCGAGCCCATAGAAGTGTATGGGGGACGTATATCGGCCGCATATACGTCGGCCGTATATACGTCCCCCATACTGTAGTGTGAATGTAGCCTTAGTATGTTTTATTATAGTCAACAATATTTACATATTTTCAGTGGGTTTAAAAACAATTAAAGCGATCATTGCATGCAAACAAACATGGTGACCCGCTTTATTAATGAGAAAGATCCAATTAACTATAAAGTAGGAACAATCATTACTGTCCTGTGCTGGGCATTAGAGAAATCCCTGAAAAACTTGTACCTGTTCCCTGTTCTCGACCACTCCTGATTTTAGCTCAAAATAACAGAAGCAAAAAATTGATGTAAAAAAGTTATGTGTGAACTGGCCCTTAAATAATCTTACACCTTTTTTTTTAAGAAAACAAAGGGTTTTTTACAGCCAAACTTAAACAAGGATGGGGCCAAGATACCTGCTTATTAGTTTTATAAACTGCCGCTTCTCCTTATTGTTCACCAGGCAAAGAACATTATTTTGGGTTGAGACTGTATCTGTTATAGTAGTTCATTCTCAATTACTAGAATGTGGGAGAGCTGAGCTATTGCACCCAGTAATTTTGTAATTTTTACAAGATGTTTTTTTCAAAGCTACCATTATCCAGACCTAAAAGTAATCAGTGTAAAGATAATAAGAGAAGATGTTCTTACCAAGTTGATGATTGAATACAGGGATAAATCTATACCCACAGTGGTAGGAGTTTTCCAGTTCCACACTGGTCGCACATTTGAACCTGGGAGCCTTGTCACAACTGGTAGAACATCATTGAAACTACAGCTTTTGTCACTGTGGCATGTACCTTTAAAAGCAGAATATTCCATAATTAAAGGGGATCCTGCTCACAACTATCACCTTCCTCTCTCCTCATAGACCTCTATTGTGTTGTGTAACACCTGTCTGTGTGTGTCTGTACATCATTCTGGCCATAAAGAATTCTGCATGAGATTTAAAATTGAATGTCAGTTCACAGAATAGGGGGATTGTTGTACTTTTATGCAAAGTTTGTTGTAAAAATTAGTGATCAAAAGTGATACTTAGCTAACGCTTGTTTGTCTTAAACGCAAAGCAGATTCCCTTGCATTTAGTAGAATATGTGTCAATGTAAACCAAGTCAAAATCAAGCATTTCAATGCTTTTAAGCTCTTACTTCTGCTTACTTCGTATTATTACTACTACCTGAAAAAAAGATGATTTTTAACCCCATCAGGACCCACTCTTTTACTGTGGGGCTTGTTATTTGAACTCCCTTATTGTAGTATTTGATATTTTGTGCAGTGTATTGAACAGGCTTTGTTTTTAAGGTTTTCATTGTATGGCCCAAATGTTTTAAGAAAGTGTAAACCTTTGGAAAAAAACTGTTGTTTGGGTATTTCTAGATCTTCTACATTTGTGGTCATGGTCTACCACTTCGTCTCTGCTTTTTATAATTTTCTACTGTGTATAAGAACAAGGCTAGCTTAGCAGGACAAGCAGAACTAATTTTGTCATTATTATGTGTCATAGTCTCACATTGCAAGCAAATAAACCACCTATAAAAGAAATGTCATGAAACACTGCAAATACTTTAAGGGAAGTAACTCAAAAACACTACATACATATATGTATGAATATATACGGTATATATATGTCAGTCCCAAGGTTACATCCAAGATAGATTCTGGTGGATTGTTCTTAAGTTGAATTGATATGTTAGAACAGGTATATTTTGTAATTATTGCTTTATTGCTTTTTTTCTCTGTGAAAATTGAATTTTCTAAATTTTGGGTTTCCAGAGAGCATCACCAGTGGTTATCGAGGTCAAATGGATTATAGTAAATAACATTGTTAAATAATTTTAGAAAAAAAATATACCTCTGTATAACAATGACAGACTTGTGTACATCCTCTCCGTAATACCACAAAACTAAAGTTTGTCGTTGTTTATCTTCCACAATCAGTAGAAGACAAAGATATCTATTTCAACTTTCTGTTGCTTCAAATAGATTATATTGATGAAATTTCAGCCAAATCTTTTTCATGTAAAGTACTATACAGTAAAAATGTACTATTTAAGTGGCGGACTAATATACACTAGACCAATGATCACACTGTTAGGCTACATTCACACGATGTATGCCCGCCGTACCGTAGTATGGCGGGCATACATCGGTGCTCCGGTGAGGAGCAGGGGATGAGCGCAGTGCACCCCAGCCCCTCTCCATAAGAATATATAGCGCATGGCGCCGTATCACGTAGAAAGATAGGACATGTCCTATTTTTCTACGGGCTACGGAGTGGTACGGTGCCGCACATGTGCTGCACTGTACCGCTTCCGTACAGGGCCGTGAGCCCATAGAAATGTATGGGGGATGTATATACGCCCTATATACGTCGGCCATATATACGACCCCCATACGTTCCTGTGAATGTAGACTTACAGTGTATTTTCCTTGCAGAAAGTTTCCATGTAGAAAGTTGCATAGCCTAGCTATATTTCTATAGGATTGTACATATCCCACAAATACAATAGGTACAACTGTTGTGTATTTTATTATACATATAGAACTGTATCTAGTGGGCCAAATGTTCCCGAGCCAGATACTGAATAAGGATATCAGGTAACAAGATGATTATACTTATCTATGGTTTGTAACCTGTACACATCACAGACATTAAAGCTTCTCATACTTCTTGCACATAAAAAATAAACTGTAACGTGTAATGAAATGCAATTTAATGCTTACGAAAACTGATAATTGTAGGAAATACAGTATTTCCCTACAATAAAATAAAAACACAAATTAAAGTTTTACTTTAAAGAATCTCAAATGTTACTCAATATAAATAGTTAAAATAAATGACTTACCCAGTAAAATTGCAGTTAGAGCTAATACTTTTCTGTGAAGAGACATTCTAATATGACTGTGACTGTGACTGTTGCACCTCTTATCATTGTGTAAGTGTAAGACTGTGTTCTTTTCACAGTGGGAGGGATTATAATTTGCAAGGAAAAGTTTTTTTAGTGGAGGAACCTGTTTAAAAGGTGGTGAATGTTATCATGTCAATCAGGTCAAAGTCATTTTGAGTCTATAGTACTACTATTGCCTTGGGTTGTAAGGGTTGGTTCTTATTTAATTAAAAGTACAATCCAGTAAACACAGGAACAAATCCCATGTGATTTATTATAATATTCCATGTAACAGTCTCTTATCTGTTTTACTTGCTGTTTCTATTTCTGTTTCCACTTTGGAATAGTTTCTTAACAGCAATCTGAATTCCGCTCCAATGACATGCTTTTTATATTTCAGTATATGAAGATCTATGTGCCACCAATCTCAAGCATTATATTATCCTGGACTTTGTATATTGTATACTACGCTTTGCCTCTCTGACCATTTACATATTTTATGAAGAATGTAAATTGCCTCTCAGCTGTCTCTAAATTAACAGAAAACCAGATGTGAGGGTAAATAGGGTAAATGTAAAAATCAAATCATCCACTCTCCTTAGAATGCACATATAAATAAACTAAAAAAACACAAATGCATAATATATCCTACCATCCAAAAATGCAATTTACCCAAATCTTATCCCATAAGACAAACACTGTAGCAGAAAAAGAAATCTCTGGATGCCTCTTTTTGTATACCACTAAAAAATGTCAAATAAACATTTGACCAAGTCATTTAAATGGGTTAAATCATCTATTTCTATAAAAAATATATATCCTTTAAAAATACATAGATAAATCATACGAATGGTCAATACGGAGACGTGTTTCAAACCCTCAGTCCATAAGTTTTTGGTGTGTTTTTTGGACAGTTTCCAAAAAAGGTTTTTTTAAATATACTGTCAAACACACCAAAATTTTATGGACTGAGGTATGGATGTGAACCATGTCGCCATATTAACCATAATTCATATGATTTTACTGTAGTCTTAATTTATCTCTGGATTTTTACAAGATTTATATTTTTTATAGAAATAAATGATTTAACCCACGACCAACAAGGGCTGTCCCATGGATTGATCAAAGGATCATGCGTAAAAAGATGGTTGTGACACAACGAAAGAAGGTTAGCAAACAAGTAATATTATAGTATATAATAATAGTATATAGTAATAGTATTTCTACTATCCACACAAAATGGCTTCAATTAAATTTTTAAGTTACAAAAACATTACAAAACTATGGAAATGTTTGTCACTTTCAGTGCATTTGGAATTTTTGTCAGTACGATGCACACAGTAATTACAATTCGTTCCAAAAAGTGGAAAAAAATGAAATGCAAGGCTTTTAGAATGTGGGAAGTGGAAAAAAACGGAAACGCATAAATGGACAAAAGTGTGTGGTTCTTAATGGGAACCTGTCAGTAGCATTTCACATAACAGGCTAATGGCATACTGCGGTCTAATTACACACAACACAAACATGTATTTGACTAAGATATTTACTAAGATATTTAGTTTTTTGAAAGATCACATTTAGAAAAGCTATCTACCTCTGTTTAACTTCTGGAGCCTACTTATGTGTGCTTGTTTTTAACATTGACTTTACGACTTAAGTTGCCCATGTGACTCTGGCTCTAGGAGATAGCGATAGCGATAGTGATTCCAAGCGTCTCAAAAATTGACCAGCAGAGATCTTAGTCAAATACATGTTTGTGTTGTGTATAATGGAGCAAGCAGCATCCTTCCTTACATTAGATGTTACAGCCCTCTATTCTAACATACAACATAAAATCGGAATTAAATATGTAGAATCACATCTCAACGCAGACACATCCCTTACAGCTAATTTTAGGTCTTTTCTACTTCAACTGCTCACTTTAGTCTTAGAGAACAACTTTTTCGCATATATAACACCTCTGTTTTTCACCAAAAATGTGGAACAGCTATGGGCACATAATTAGCCCCTGCCTATGCAAATTTATTTGTGGGGGCCTTCGAAACTAAGTATATATTATCGGACCACCCTTTTAAACAGTATATTCATTTTTACCAACGATATATCGATGATTTGATCTTAATCTGGACTGGATCAGCAAATGACGCTACTGCCTTTTCCAAATATCTCTGTGAAAGCGAATGGGGAATCTTTTTCTGCCGAGCATCAAACAGATTCCATCACATTTCTTGACCTGACCCTATACATCAGAAATCACTCTATTTACACGTCAACCTTCTTTAAGAAGGTAGACACTAACAGTTATTTAAACTATGATAAAAAATGGAACAATAATATACCGTACAGCCAATACATGGTCAGAAAAAATTGCACTGACCCTCTTGTATTTAAGCAACAATCCATTATTCTAAAAGGGATATCCCATGTGGATTCTCAAACAGGCTTATTAAAAAATTGCACTGCCTGCCAAACCAAAGATCACTTACAGACGTGCATCTGCTTTAAAAAATATCTTAGCACCCAGCTTAATAAAACAACATAAAACAACAAGTGGGGAACATACGAGTACCAGCATTGATAGTAGTCCTATTGTCAGAAAATGCTCCCATAAACTATGCTTATGTTGTTTAACTATCAAAGATAAAAGCACGCATTTTAAATCGAACGTTACATCTCAAGTGTTTCCAGTTAAAACATCCATGACATGCAAGTCCAGTTATGTCATCTATTTAATCGAGTGTCCTTGTGGTTTGCAATATATAGGGAGGACAACTCAGGAATTGCACGATAGGGTCACCTGCCATAGGATCAATATCAGGAAAGGGTTCCTTAAACATGGGCTCTCTAAACACTTTCTCTTTAAACATCAAAAAGATGAGACTCTGTTTACCATTATGCCAATTGACCATATGGACTCAATGAAGTGTCTGAAACTATTATTTAATCCCCTCGGCACATTAACCTTTCTCTTTTCCTTTCCTGGGTCTGTATACTTACCATCCACGATCCTGCTTTTGCTCTTCCGTAGGGTGTTTACTATGTATAATACCGATGACAGATCCCCCGATCACGTGACCATTTCCCCGATCACATGATCCGATCACGTGATCCGCTCGGTATGACCGCTTTCAGTCCCATGCGTTCCAAACTAACCCGTCTGCATTCCAAATGAATTTGTTTGCGCTCCACCACAGCGATCCAGTGAGTTCTTATTGTATACATTTAAAAAAATTTTGTGCTTCTTAAGAATAGTTGATATTGTTGAATATAGATTTTTTAATGCCCCAACGGGCTTCTTAGACTGTATGATTAATTTTTGTACTGGCTGTGACCTCACTTCCTCTAAGGGGACATATATATATCACTCTATCAGTAATGTGAATTTAGACCCGATGAAGCGTCCAAAGGAGAGGACGCGAAACGCGTTGTCTGTATTTTAAACCAATTTTAATGGATTGAATAAAATAATATCTGTTTTACCAAAACCTTGGATCTGTGTGCGCCCTGGAAATAGTCATTTTTCTCGGACCTGCGAGGAAGGTAGTGTACTCCTGCCTTGCGGACAATTGATGCTCTTGTCGCCCGTGGCATACGTCTCTGGTGTGGACTAGGCAGCACCCAATGTGTTCTACAACACTATTGTGCCTGCATGCACAACTACTAAAGGTGAGCATGATACCTTATCTATAAAGACGCACTTGGGGTATCCCAAAATTTATTGCACCAGGGAGCGCTTGTTTTTCTTTGTTCTAGTATCAGCATGCTATTAACCTGATACATGAAATCCTGCTGACAGGCTTCCATTAAAGGGTAAAAGAAGTCAGCAACGTTACATAACCACTTGTGCTACAACTGATTTGGCATTGACTTAGCTACAATGGTAGCAGTCATAGCAATTGCTATAAGGCCCACAGTATCCGGGGGCCCAGGCATCCAACCTAGTGCACCAAAGAATGGAGGATGTGCACCATTATATACATATTATAGTGCACCTTGAGCAGCATACTATTTATATAACAGTTCACATCTTCTGCAGTACACAGCATGAATCGGCAGCTCAGATAAGAAATATGGGGGGAAAGAGAAGGGATAGCAGAATGACAGGATTAGGGATCTCTCATCTCTAATTCCTGATATCTACTTTCCCCATATGGTCAGGGGCTACTGGGATATATTTGTGTAAGTGTATCAGTGCAGAAATGTGTGTGCATGAGTGTATAAATGTGTGAGTTTGCAAATATGTATATTTTCTGAGTGGGTAGGGACCTCATTAAGAAGTCTACTATGGGGCCCTGCTTCTCCTAGTTATTCCCCTGGCATTGACTAACAGTTACACAGGTCTGTCATGGAGGTATGACTTTCTGGTGATACGTTCTAGTTAAAATAAAATACGGTGGCAGATAACAAGTATCCTGATACCCGGCTCTCACCACAACTTCGGACGGACCACCTTCAATGGAATGCATGGACTGGTCTGGAGCCCAACCAAGTGGACAGAAAACGGAGGAGAGATTCACAAGTCCAGCACAACGTCTTTCCGGTGGTATAAAATGAGATGGCTGGTTCACATTTACAGGTGCCATTACAGACAGAAGACATTGCTAGATAAATGTTTCTGCATAGGGTCAGTCATAAACCCAGGGACTTACCAAAAAAAAATGATTAAACTTTTCAAGGCACTAAGGTAGGGAGAGGAGGCAGTTGTAATTAGAGACAAGGGAAATCTGAACTAATTTCCACATAAAACTAACACACGTAGCAGCCTATTTGCAGTTCCAGCATCATACAGCAATATCTTAAAGGAGCCCTTTTAATAGTATTTGCAGTTCCAGAATCATACAGCAATATCTTCAAGGGACAGTCTTAGTTATATTTGCAGTTGCAGCATCATACATCAATCTCTTAAAGGATAAGTGTTAGTACAAATTGCAAATCAATCAACTTACAGCCATATCTTAAAGGTCCAATGTTAGTACAATTTGCAATGTGAGCATCTTACAGCCATATCTTAAAGGAACAGTGATAGTACTATTTGTATTTCCAGGATCATGCAGCAATATCTTATAGGTCCAGTGTTAGTACTCTTTGCAATTCAAGAATTATACAGAAATTACTTAAACGACCATTGTTAGCAGTATTTGTTAGCAGTTCCTGTATCATACATCTTAACCCCTAGGCGCACCACGATGTTATACTACGTCCCTGCGGCTACATGCTAAGCGCACTGGGACTTAGTATAACGTCCAGCTTCTGGGACCGGCTCAGCTATCACAGCTGACACCGCGCTGTAACACCCGCGATCGGAGCCGACTCTGATTGCGGGTGTTAACCCCTTACATGCCGCGGTCAAGCATGACCGCGGCGTGTAAGGGTGTTCCTGCTGTGGATCGGATCCCCCGTGCCGCTAACCGGGGGATCCGACCCACTTCTGGGCAGCCTCGAAGTCTGCCATGTGCTTCGGGGCTGCCCGATGTCCCTGCCAGTCAGATCCCTTCCGGGTCTGACTGTAAACTGTCTGCGCATGCTCTGCATGCTCAGACAGATTACACTGCTCTACAATGAAAAAGTATTGTAGAGCAGTGTATTGAACTTGAACCAGCGATCAGAGCATCGCTGGTTCAAGTTTAAGTAAGTATAAGTAAAAACATGTAAAAAACATAAAAGTTAACACATTAGAATAAATAAAAAATAAATACCTAAAAATATAAGCCCCTAAAATGACATTTTCCCATAAAAACACTCAATAAAGTATAAAAAACACAAAAACACAAAAAAACGCCACATATTTGGTATTGCCGTGTCTGTAACAATCTGTATAATAAAACAGAATCATTACTGGACCTGCACGGTAAACACGGGGGGAAAAAAACACAAAAAAAATTCCTAAAAAGTGATTAAAAAAATGTTACGCACTCTAAAATAAGACCACTAAAAATAACAACTCTTCTTGCAAAAAATAAGCCCCAACCAGATTTGTCAGCCGAAAAATAAAAAAGTTATGCATATGAAAAGATGGTGATGCTAAAATGAACAAAATTGTCTCCAATTTAGTTTTTATTCAGTAAAATTAAATAAAATACACAAAACCCCCACATATTTGGTATCGCTACGTCCATAACAATTTGCATAATAAAACAGAATCATTATTGGACCTGCAAAATGAACCCCGTAAAAAAAACCCTCACAAACGCTGCGAAAAAAAGATAATTTTCAATTAATACCCTTTAAAAAATGCTCTAAAAAGTTATTTAAAAAAGTTACACACTCTAAAATAAGACCACTAAAAAGAACAAATATTCTTGCAAAAAATGAACCCCTAACCAGATTTGTAAGCCGAAAAATAAAAAAGTTATGCATATGAAAGTCAGTGATGCTAAAATTTAAATTTTTTGCCTAATTACTTTTTATTCAGTAAAATGGGAATTAAAAAAAAAAAAAACTATATAAATCAGGTCTTTTCATAATCGTGGAGACCCATAGAATAAAAATAATATACTATTTTTACAGTATGGTAAACAGCCAAAAAAAAAAATACAAAAAAAGTGCCTAAAAATTGATGATTTTCATTTCCTCCACCAACAAAGAGTTAATAAAACCTCACCAATTAGCTATAGATGCCCCAAAATTATGTACCAGAAAAGTGCATCTCATGTGGCAAAAAAATAAGCCCCTATAGGTCCACAAAAAAAATACGGAAAAAAAATTATAGCCTGTACAATGTGACAATGCAAATCTGATCTGGATGGCGTTTCCTTCCCTCCTATGCCCGGCCGTGCGCCCATACAGCAGGTTACCACTACATATAGGGTATCAGTGTACTCGGGAGAAATTGTGTATCAAACTTTGTGGAGCCTTTTTTCATTTAATCCATTACAAATGTTTAATTTCCCACCCAAAATTAATGTATTGTCAAAAAATATTACAATTTGTAGACCACACCTCCATTTTCTTTTACCCCTATAAAATACCTAAAGGGTTAACAAACATCTTTAAAGTGGTTTTTCATACGTTGAGGTGTGTAGATTCCATAATGGAGTCTAGCTATTATTTAGGCCTCTCAGTGTCAATTACAAGTTGAGCAGGTCCATCTAAATATTAGTTTTGGTGATTTTCCCAAAAATTTGAAAAATGGCACCCAAATTATGAGCCTCATAACATTCTAGTAAAATATCTGGAATATTAAAAAACCATGCCAACATAAAGCAGACATTTGGGAAATGTAAGTTATGAATTTATTTGGGTGCTATGACTATCTGCATCAAAAGTAGGGAATTTAGAACTTTGAAAATAAAGAATTTTTTCAAATTTTTGCCAAATTTAGTTTTTTCTCATAATAAAACACAAAAGATTTCATCCAAATTTTTAAACTAATTTGAAGTACAATGCGTCACGAGAAAACAATCTCAAAATCCCCTGGATATCTCATAGCGTTCCAAAGCTATAACCACTTATAGTAACACAGGGCAGATTTGAAAAATGGGGCCACGTCCTTAAGTCCCGTAGGGGTTAAAGGACTAGTGTTAGTACTATTTGTATTAACAGCATCATACATCAGTATCTGAAAGGAGCAGTCTTAGTACAATTTGCATTCCAGCATCATACAACAGTAACTTAAGGGACCAGTTTAAGCACTGTTTGCAGTTCCAGCATCATACAGCAATATCTAAAAGAGGTAGTGTTAGTACATTCTGCAGTTCCAGCATCATACAGCAATATCTAAAAGAGGTAGTGTTAGTACATTCTGCAGTTCCAGCATCATACAGCAATATCTAAAAGAGGTAGTGTTAGTACATTCTGCAGTTCCAGCATCATACAGCAATATCTAAAAGAGGTAGTGTTAGTACATTCTGCAGTTCCAGCATCATACAGCAATATCTAAAAGAGGTAGTGTTAGTACATTCTGCAGTTCCAGCATCATACGGCAATATCTAAAAGCGGTAGTGTTTAATATTATATTAAAGAAACAGTCTCATTAGTATTTGTAGCTCCTGCATCATGCAGCAATGCATTAAAGGACCAAATTTAGCAGTATTCAAAGTTTTAGCATACACAGCACTATCTTAGCATTATCTTAGTAATAGTAGTAGTCTTCGTACTATGTTCAGTTGCAGCACCATACAGCAATATCTTAAATGCCCAGTGGCCAGCATTTCGAGCATCATCATATAGCAATATGTTTAAGGAGCTGCTTTAGTACTATTTTCAGTTCCAGCATCATACAGTTATATGTTAAAGGAGCAGTGTTAGTAGTTAGTCTGGTTATGCTATAATTTACATGTTGCACTGTTTATTTGCTTGCATTGTTAATAACTGTAAAGCCAAACTGGTTTGGCTCAATCTTCCTGTATTTAGGAAGTTGTGCAGTCCCAGGTGCTCCCTTGTTACAAGTCCTTGCATCAGCCTGCTCCTTGACTACTGGACGCTGTGTATACTTGCAATCTATCTATCTTAAAATCTTAGATAAGATCTGGAAGGCCTGTCCAGTTAAAACACAGCAAATAGAAAAAGAGAACACTTCATGTTAGTTGAAAAATTTTGGTGGTATGTTTTGCATTTATTTATGAGAAAATCAGATATTTGGTGAAAATTTGGAAAAATTCTTGATTTTCGAACTTCAAAATGTTCTACTTTTTCCACACATAGTCATAAACACAAAAATACTTAATAACTAACATTCACCGAATGTCTTCTTTATGTGGACATGGTTTTTTATGCATAGTCTTATTTTTGTAGGATGTTATAGGGCTTTGAACGTCAGGTGCGATTTTTCACATTTTCATAAAAAATGCAAAATCCTGCCATTGAGGGACCTGCTCAGGTTTCAAGTCACTTTGAGAGACCTAAATAAAAGTAAAACCCCATAAATTACCCCATTATAGAAACTACTCCCCTCAACGTACGTAAAACAACTTTTATGAAGTTTGTTAACCCTTTAATTGTTTTACAGGGGTTAAAACTAAATCGGATGCAATTTTGAAAGGGAAATTTTTTGGGCTAAATTAATGTGTTTTTCAAAAAATGTAAAAATTTTCGGTGGATAAAATACCAAAATGCTCCACAAAATTTGATACCCTATCCCTCCCGCATATAACAATACCCCATATGTGGTGGTAACCTACTGTATGGGCACACGCCAGGGCATTGAAGGGAAGCTGCGCCACTCAGAGCAGATTATGCATTGTCACTTTTTATTGGCTATACAATCTTTATTTTCTGGGCAATTTGGACATATAAGGGCTTATTTTCTGCGACATGAGATGCACTTTACAAATACTTCATTTTAGTGGGTCATTAGCTAATTGATGAGGTTTTATTAACTCTTGAATGTATGGGTGCAAGAAAATTGTCAATTTTGGTTTCCTTTCTTTTTGTATTTTTTGGGGGTCGTACACCGTACATTAAAAATACTATATTATCTTTATTCTACAGATCACTACGATTACAGTGATACCTCATCGATTACAGTGATCGCATGGACGCGACTGCCGGTTAGCGAAGTGACCGGGAGCCGCCAGTGAAGAAACAAGAGAGGAGCGTCCACCGAGGTTCGGAAGCCGCCGCCAGGACTGGGAGCCACCGCCGAGGACCGGGAGCCGTGCCGAGCATCAAAGGTGAGTATCGTCGGAGGGTGAGTATTAAGTTTGTTTTTTTTATTCACTTGGCATACTGGGGGCAGGCTGTATACTACTATTGGGGCAGGCTGTATACTACTATTGGGGCAGGCTGTATACTACTATGGGGGCAGGCTGTATACTACTATGGGGGCAGGCTGTATACTACTATGGGGGCAGGCTGTATACTACTATGGGGGCAGGCTGTATACTACTATGGGGGCAGGCTGCATACTACTATGGGGGCAGGCTGTATACTACTATGGGGGCAGGCTGTATACTACTATGGGGGCAGGCTGTATACTACTATTGGGGCAGGCTGTATACTACTATTGGGGCAGGCTGTATACTACTATTGGGGCAGGCTGTATACTACTATTGGGGCAGGCTGTATACTACTATTGGGACAGGCTGTATACTACTATTGGGGCAGGCTGTATACTACCATGGGGGCAGGCTGTATACTACCATGGGGGCAGGCTGTATACTACCATGGGGGCAGGCTGTATACTACTTGGGGGCAGGCTGTATACTACTTGGGGGCAGGCTGTATACTACAGGGGGGCAGGCTGGCTGTATACTACTATTGGGGCAGGCTGGCTGTATACTACTATTGGGGCAGGCTGTATACTACTATTGGGGCAGGCTGTATACTACTATTGGGGCAGGCTGTATACTACTATGGGGGCAGGCTGTATACTACTATGGGGGCAGGCTGTATACTACTATGGGGGCAGGCTGTATACTACTATGGGGGCAGGCTGTATACTACTATGGGGGCAGGCTGCATACTACTATGGGGGCAGGCTGTATACTACTATGGGGGCAGGCTGTATACTACTATGGGGGCAGGCTGTATACTACTATTGGGGCAGGCTGTATACTACTATTGGGGCAGGCTGTATACTACTATTGGGACAGGCTGTATACTACTATTGGGGCAGGCTGTATACTACCATGGGGGCAGGCTGTATACTACCATGGGGGCAGGCTGTATACTACCATGGGGGCAGGCTGTATACTACTTGGGGGCAGGCTGTATACTACAGGGGGGCAGGGTTGCTGTATACTACAGGGGGGCAGGGTGGCTGTATACTACAGGGGGGCAGGCTGGCTGTATACTACAGGGGGGCAGGCTGGCTGTATACTACAGGGGGCAGGCTGGCTGTATACTACACCCTCGGCTTATACTCGAGTCAATAGGTTTTTCCAGTTTTTGGTGGTAAAATTAGGGGTCTCGGCTTATACTCGGGTCGGCTTATACTCGAGTATATACGGTATATAGTTTTTCATTTATTTTTTACAAATTTACTGGATAAAAACTAATATAGAGGAAATCTCATTTGTTCTTGCATCGCCATCTTTTCAGAGACGTAACTATAATAGTTTTTGGTTGACAGAGCTGGTTTAGGGCTTATTTTTTACGTGTTGAGTTGTTCTTTTCAGTGGTACCATTTTTGCGCACATGACTTTTTTTGATCACTTTTTAGAACATTTTTGTGCAGAGATTTTATGAAAAATTTACATTTTTGGCGTGGTTTCGGGTTTTGTTTTTACAGCGTTCACCAAGCGGGTCCAATAATGTTTCTGAGTTAATTTACGGATTGTTACAGACGCGTTGATACCAAATATGTGGGGGTTTTTAGCGATTTTGTGTTTTTCTCACTTTATTGCATGTGTAAAGGGAATATTTGTGTTTAGGGGACTTTAACTTTATTTAATTAATTCTTTTTATTCAAACATGTTTTTATTCAATGTTTTTAACTTTTTTAATTTACTTTTACAGGTAAGCTTGAAGAAGCGATCCACTGATCGCTTGTTCAAGCTATTCTTCACATTACACAGTGTAATACAGTGTGTTACAGCCGGGTCCTGTCAGAAGGCACAGACCCGGCTACAGGAAGGAGATCGCGCAGCCCCGGGCACCGGCAGTTCCGGGGCTGCGATCGGAACGGCGGAACCCCCCCGGTAAGCGCCATGGGGGGGTCCGATTCACTTTAAATTCCCCCTAACACGCCGCGACCGATCGCGGGTGTTAGAAACAGGTGTTGGCTATAATATATAGCTGACGCCCAGAAGCATGACGTAATAGTACTGCATTTTGCGGGAACGCACCTCTCGCGATGCAGTACTATTACGTCAAATGTCGGGAAGGGGTTAAAGAGAAACTTAGCGATATGGAAAATCGCTCTAGAGGAGCTAATATTAACAATCTAGCTTACCCTGAAGTAGAGGAGTCTTGGGGCATTGCAGGGAAAAGACAGGATTGGCTTTTTTAAGCGGAACGTGCACATAGGATTAAAAAAAAACAAACCTTTATGTGGCTCTGCCCCAGGGCTATTTTAGCCATATTGCTTTTCTTACAGGATAGGTAGTCTATTCTATGTGTTTGTAGAACCAGATCTCCTCATGATGGATGGGGCTTGTGCCTCTATATTCCCAGACTTCTCAAAGGAAACGCAGAAAGTTAGAGCCAGTTTCAATGGGATAAAAACAATGTTTATTTGAGGCTAATATTTTCTACTCAATGATATTTCCAGCTAGGCTCAGGACAAACCTGAAGAGGTCTTGGCTTGGCTAGAGGACCAAGGAGTTTGAAGAAATGTTATTGAGATACTTAAGGGTTATATTTTCTGTACATGATGTGGGAGCTGTATAAAGTTGTTTTAAGTGCAGATGAGGGGATGCTGGAGAGGATACGGGTTAAGAGTTAGAGAGACCTATGTATGTATAGTAGAAGTAGGTCGAAGGTTTTTTTTCCCCCTTTTTTCTGAATTATTTTTATTCTAAGTAGGATATTTGTTTGGAACTTTCTGGGTGAGTGGATCAAGAGATGTTCTATATTTGATCTGATAAATAGGCACCTGCCAGCTATAGTCAGCCTCTTGATAGATTGGAGAACAGTACCACTCTTTTGGTAATATTTATTCCAGAGAAGTGTCAGTCCTGGTCTACACGGCGGTTAATTATTCTCCTACCAGCCATATATTGGACCAAGAAGGAAGATATGTGTTTCTCCATGGTAAATTAGAATGGTATGGGTAAATTGTAGTATTGGTTTTTGTGTACATTCTCGTCAGCTTTTTCATTATTCATTTTAAATAATCAGAAGGAATAACATAGGAACGGTTGCTCCTCAGTTGCTCCTGAGTTGTACTCATTCATGGAGTGATGACAGGTCCTCTTTAAGCTACCTGTGGCATGCCTTGCATGAATAATGTGTATATTGTTTCCTTTGTTGTTCAAAGCAGACACTACAAGATATGCTCCATATGATTTCCTACAGTGCAGAAATGTGTTGACAAGCATTGTAACTAGACATTGTCATTTCCTCTTGTGACTAAAGAGATTTTCTCCCCATATTTCCTATTATTTTTCAGTAACTCCTTTTTATAGCATTGTCCACAATATTGGTTTCAGCAGATTGGTCCAGGCTCTGGGGGTGGGTGGAGGGCTCAGATCATTCTGTATTGATGATGTATCCCGAGAAAAGTTTATCAGGACGAAAAATCTATGCGGTTCAGAAAATCTATTTGGTTTCTCATTGAGTAAATGATAAATGCTGTATGCACTAATGAATTATATTACATATTGTGCTCCCATAAATTAAATTTGTATAATATAATAATATATTTTCTATTACTCCTTGTAAGACAATGCTCCCCAAATGAAATATTATACATATAATGTCCTTCCAAATAATTATATTACATATAATGCCAATTCATTACTTTATATGTAATGCCAGAAATTAATTATTTTACAGATACTTCCGACCATGTCCTCTGCCCCACCTTTAGCTAGACCACTGATTATGTTAAACATGCCTAACTAGCCAACTTCAGTGAGGAGTAACATCTAACTACAAATGTGAAATAAATGAGGCTGCCTAGGTACAAACCATGGTTAAGACCGCTTTCAACCGTATATGACAGCTGTATGCTAGCCATACGTAAGCCTTCCATAGCAATGCATGGTGCACGCCAAAATGCTGCATGCTCTATTTTCAGTCGTTAGTATGGCTGTGCGGCACTGCTTCCTATGGAGAGGGGAGGGTTGAGACTGGGCTGTATAAATATTTTAGCCCCTACAGATTCATAATGCCCTTCCTACATACAGTACTAGAATCAAGCTTCCTAGGGAATGGCGGAAAGCCCCTTGTGTCTGCTTTCAAACCTCAGTTTCTGGACCTTTGGAGGGTCTTCCAAGGTCATGAAATGGCTCTTTGGTACACTGTATTGGGAGAAAAAACAGATGTACGAGGATTTCATAGGTTTCTTCTGAGTATAAAATTTGGTGGTGGTTTAGGTGGCCATGGCCCCCTAAAGGGCTTGGGTCCCGGTCTACCGCCCAGAGATGGTGCTGTGATAGGCTGCCTGTACATCTGCTCCAGACCGTTTCTCCCCTTCCCCCCTGAATTCCTGCTGTTTCCCTGGTTTTGTTGGGTCTTTTCGGACCACTCACCCAGTACCAGCGGCAGGACCAAGGGGACGTAGCAGAGATCCAGTAGCGGCACCTTGGATATCGGGAGTTGCATTGGAGACGGAGCCCAGCATGTCCAGCACCCCTGCCTGTGGTGGCGTTCTCAATCAGCCTCTCAAACTGAAGATCCCAGGCAGTGGCAGTCACACTCAGACCAGTGTCCCAGTATCGTGGGCAACATTGTAGAGGGGTAGCAACATTGCGAGCAGCGGCAAAAGTGTTGCAACATCGTGACCGCCAATGGTTCTGTTGCAACGGTGTCCTGTATCCCAGTCGGAGGTATGGGCTACAGAGCGCAATAGCACACAATGGAACACATTTACTTACCCGGCCCTGTCGCGATCCTTGATCCGGATGGTCTGATGAAGATGAAGTCCGGCGCGATTCACCAAGATCATGCGCCCGATATCCTGCATGTGTCACTTCCCCGATCAGGTCCGCCGGAGTTCTACTTCTTCTTCCCGGTGTATGTAAGTGCATTGTCTTGTGACACAATTTAAATGTTAAATCCCACGCTCAGTCTGAAACCAACGGCCCGCCCCCTGATTTGTGTCGCGTGAAAGCCGGCATAGATGGGCCAAAATCCAATCGCATGTACCACGATCCGCAATTTGCTGCAAAATGGTAATCGTCGGAATATCTGACATTTGTGCGGTTCGCACACCCTTAGTAGATGAGCCCAAAAGTGTGTGCTGAGACCATAGGAGGCCTGTGACCTGATATGGAGGCCTGTAACCAGTGGATGCCTGTGACCACTCGAGGACTGAGACCTGCAGAGGCCTGAAACCAACAGGAGCCTGTGACTAGCGGAGGCCCACGGCCTCATGAGACTAAAAGCACCAGAGGCGCATCCCAAGACCACCCCCAGCACCAGAGGTGGTATGTCTTAGGGGATGCCCACCAGAGCTACGAGACGCCGGATGCCATAGTCGAGGGAGGGGCTACGAGACACCGGGCGCCATAGTCGAGGGAGGGGCTACCAGACGCCGGGCGCCATAGTCCAAGGAGGGGCTACGAGACGTGGGGCGCCATAGTCCAGGGAGGGGCTACGAGACGCGGGGCGCCATAGTCCAGGGAGGGGCTACGAGACGCCGTGAGCCATAGTTCAGGGAGGGGCTACGAGACACCATGCACCATAGTCCAGGGAGGGGCTACAAGACGCCGGACACCATAGTCCAGGGAGGGGCTACGAGACGCCGGGCGCCATAGTCCAGGGAGGGGCTACGAGACGCCGGGCGCCATAGTCCAGGGAGGGGCTACGAGACGCCGGGCGCCATAGTCCAGGGAGGGGCTACGAGACGCCGGGCGCCATAGTCCAGGGAGGGGCTACAAGACGCCGGGCGCCATAGACCAGGGAGGGGCTACGAGACGCCTGGCGCCATAGTCCAGGGAGGGGCTACGAGACGCTGGGCACCATAGTCCAGGGAAGGGCTACGAGACGCTGGGTGCCATAGTCCAGGGAGGGGCTGTGACTAGCGGAGGCCCACGGCCTCATGAGACTAAAAGCACCAGAGGCGCATCCCAAGACCACCCCCCAGCACCAGAGGTGGTAAGTTTTAGGGGATGCTCACCAGAGCTACGAGATGCCGGATGCCATAGTCGAGGGAGGGGCTACGAGACGCCGGGCGCCATAGTCCAAGGAGGGGCTACGAGATGCGGGGCGCCATAGTCCAGGGAGGGGCTACAAGACGCCAGGCGCCATAGTCCAGGGAGGGACTACGAGACGCCGGGCGCCATAGTCCAGGGAGGGGCTACGAGATGCCTAGCGCCATAGACCAGGGAGAGGCTACGAGACGCCTGGCGCCATAGTCCAGGGAGGGGCTATGAGACGCTGGGCGCCATAGTCCAGGGAAGGGCTACGAGATGCTGGGTGCCATAGTCCAGGGGGCGCCATAGTCCAGGGAAGGGCTACGAGACGCTGGGTGCCATAGTCCAGGGAGGGGCTGTGACTAGCGGAGGCCCACGGCCTCATGAGACTAAAAGCACCAGAGGTGCATCCCAAGACCACCCCCCAGCACCAGAGGTGGTAACTCTTAGGGGATGCTCACCAGAGCTACGAGACGCCGGGCGCCATAGTCGAGGGAGGGGCTACGAGACGCCGGGCGCCATAGTCGAGGGAGGGGCTACGAGACGCTGGGCGCCATAGTCCAAGGAGGGGCTATGAGACGCGGGGCGCCATAGTCCAGGGAGGGGCTACGAGACGCCAGGCACCATAGTCCAGGGAGGGGCTATGAGACGCCGGGCGCCATAGTCCAGGGAGGGGCTACGAGACGCCTGGCGCCATAGACCAGGGAGAGGCTACGAGACGCCTGGCACCATAGTCCAGGGAGGGGCTATGAGAAGGGGATGACGAAGCCCGTGAGCCGGGCGATACGCGTGGGGCACCAGCTTGCCCCAATCAAGACCTTTCCATACAGTAATATCACCTAGTATCTTCTTATGTATTAATATATTGTATTTTGTACATTACTTATATGTATCTACTTGGTGATCTACTTTACTAGATGTTTACTAGTCATTAATTTTGACATTGATTTGTCATCCATCCGGTCTATTTTTGGAGAGTTTTTTGTATATGTACCCAGTTTGGGTTTTTAATTGGTTTTAGATTTTGTTTCAAATAAAATTTGTCATTTTTGTATCCATACACATCTATCTGTGTTCTTTGTATCTATATAAGAACACACTTTCTCTCTCATTGCCTTTTATTTTGTGATAGTTTTTTTTTTTGCAAAAATTGACTAATACGATGAACATTCTATCCTCTTCACCTAATGTCACTATTATATATTAACACTGCAATCCAGAACATGTCCATAAAGCTATATGTAACAACAAAAACACACACATGTTCTAGAATAAAGTTTTCATTTCACACCATCCTCCATTATTTACATCTATGTTATTATGTTTTCACTCAAATTCTCATGAAGCATGAAGGGTTCTGTTATTATGCGGCTGATACAAAAGCACACATCTAAAAGTGACTTTTTCTATCTCATTAGCTTGGTTTATTAATATATAGTTATTTATTTGGGTTACCATTGTGTAAGGGAGCATACAATGATATATCTGTGTGAAGCTCAGTGCAATTTTCTGCACAAATTTGCTTGATGTCCCTGTGGATTTAACATTCACTTTGCTGTATATTTTGGTGAATATACACAAGTGGGGTATGTGTGATCTTCTGACATCTTGCTGTTTTAGGAAAGTATATTTTTTATATAAGTATTCTGGATTTATACATATTTTAGAGGAAATTTTGAATTTTAATGCAATTTTTGCATTTTATTGCCATTTGCTGCAAAGTTGCATGAAGGTGGTAGTGTGTATGGATTTAAAAGTTGTTCTTGTTTACATGGTGATTTCTGGAAAAATTCGATTTTGACAGAATAGGAGCTTTTTTATTTGTGTGTAATATATTTTAAACACATTTGTGGATAGCAACCAAATATGTCACGGTTTTTGTTTTAGCATTTTTGGGAGTGTAAATTCTTGGTGTTGTGTATTGTGGTATATATAAATCTGTTCACCTTGTGTTATAATTTTTAAATCCCTATTTGTGTGTAAACCTCCACTTTGATGTGATTTTTATGTAAAAAACATACATTATCAAGGCATTTTCAGTGAACTTTTTGTTTAATAATTTGTGTTTGTCACAAAGTTACATGAGGGTGGTCAATTGTTAATTGCCAAATGCATCACCTGGTTGTCTGCTTTCAAAATTATATAGGTTTTATAGGCGCCTTTACTTTTTAATCTGTTTTATTGATATATTTTGCAGGTTGTGACAGTCTTAAAATTTCTAGCTGAAAAGCAGATACTTAGTTATTTCAGTTTTAGTGATATTATGTTGATTTATTTATGTGAACATATCAACATGGGACATTTGTGAACTCTACACATGTCCATCTATTACATTTAGGAGATGTGATGGTAAATATTTTAAGTATTTTTTTTATAAAATGTTTCAGTTTGAATCAAAATTGCATGAAGGTGCCTATGTCTATAAACTCTTTAATGCAATTTTGAAAATAGAGCAAGTTTCTGCTTTCAGAAAATATGTGGTTTGCTGTGGTTTATTTTAATTCTTTTTGGTGTAATTTCGATTTTATTTGTAAACGTCAAAAATTGCTATGGCCAATGACGTGACAAAATATACAGAAGTGCCTGGCAGTGAAAGAGTTAATACCCCTTGGTTGAATTCCCGCAGATGTTGACCAGCGCTGCAAGGCTGTAGTGCAAACCACTGAGCCCCCGTGCTGCCCATCAGTTTACCTATCATCTATCTCCTATAAAATTCTCCCATATTACAGATTGTTTTACCCTACCTGGTTGGTGCTCACCCAGAAAGAGCCTAAGGGCCGTACTCTCACCTGTGGCTTCTTTTCCAAAACTTTTTCTCCCGCAGGAAGAAATTATTCTATTGGAGATAGAGAACTTCTGGCCATCAAGCTTGCCCTGGAATAATGGCGATACCTTTTGGAGGGAGCTTGCCATCTGGTGTGCTTGTATACGGACCATAAGAATCTCCGGTATCTCCAGACAGCCCAACGTTTATCACTGTTCCTGCAGAGAACAATATTAAGGCAGATGCTCTCTCATGCCGCTGATGTTAGTGGGGGAGAAACCTTGCCAGCCAATACTTTACCCACATCTTTCGGCTACATGGACTTCCGTTGCACATCGTTTCGGACCGAGGGGTACAGTTTGTCTCCCGCTTCTGGCGATCTCTATGTAATCAGCTGCAACTGAAGTTGGACTTCTCTTCTGCGTACCATCCGCAGTCTAATACACAGGTAGAGAGAGTTAACCAAACTCAGGGCTGTTACCTTCGTCATTTTGTCTATAGTTCTCCTATAACTACCTGGACTTTGAGTCTGCTGTTGCAGCCCCATTCCTTATTGTCTACGGACAAATTCCATGCCCACCTCTTCCCCTGTCCGTTCCCTTGGATATTCCTGCGGTGGTGCAGAACCTCAGGTCTATCTGGGAACAGACTTGTCAGTTTTTTTGAACCTGCACGGTGAAAGACCCAAAAACAAAACTTCCTGTAATATATAATTTTTCATCAAATACCCTCACAAAAAATGTTCAAAAAAGTGATCAAAAGAAGATGAGTAGCCCAAAATGGTAACACTGAAAAGAACAACCCTTTTCACAAAAAATAAGCCCTCAACCAGATTAGTCAACAAAAAAGGCAGAAGTTATGCTGATTCTTAAACAAATGTGGCTTTCTCCAATATTGGATTTTCTCAGTAAAAATTAGACATCTCCATAATTGTTGTGAACCAGAGAATAAAGACATAAAGGAAATAAAAACTTTGTAGCCTGTAGAATGTGACAATACACACCTGCTCTGAATCGTGCTACTTTCCTTCCATGCCTGGCCATGTGCCGATACCACCACATATGGGGGTTCGGCACACTTGGGAGAAAATGGGCTATCAAACTTTGCAGAGCATCCAATCATTTAATACATTGTGAAAGTGTCATTTTTGGCCTGAATTAATGTATTTTTCAAAAACAATTCTAAAGTTATCTAAATCTCACGTCCATATTGTTTTAACCCCTGTGAAATACTTAATGGGTTAACAGACTTCATAACAGTTATTTTACATGTGTGAAGGGGTCTAGTTTCTATGTGTATAGTGAATCACTTGAAACCTGAATTTTATTGCAGATCAGGAGTCTGGCAGATTTTCATGAAAATGAGAAAAATCTCACCTAAATTTCTAAGCCTCATAACATCCTAGAAAAATAAGAGGATGCATAAAAACTGTGTCATCAGAAAGCAGGCATTTCAGAAATGTTAGTTATCAAGCTATTTGGGTGGTTTTACTAAATACCTAGAAAGAAGAACATTTAAAGAATGAAGAATTTTTCTGAATTTTTTCCACATTTTAATTTTTTTCAGAACGAAACGCAAAACCAAAATTTATCACTTAAATTGTTCATCTAACATGAAGTACAATGTGTGACGAGAAAACAATTAAAAAAATTCCTGGATATGTTAAAGCATTCCAAAGTTATAACCAATTATCATGACACATATCAGATTCTAAAAGGGGTGATAAGGGGTTAATAGTCAGGATAGCCAGGATGGCGGGAGGGACAAAAAATCTTAGGTTGAGAGCAGTCAATGAACGTAGCAAAAGTCAGATACATGTTAGAAGTAATAACAAAGCCCCCAGCTGCTGACTGGTGCGGCGTAACACTGCAAAAGCAATTCAGCTAGTTCTGATGGTACTCCTTCCTATTAGGCAATGGACCTTCAACTAAGGATTTTTTATCTGCATCAGCTGCAAATTATGTCTTGGGCCTTCAACAGGGCTCATGGCCTAAACTGGACATAGGTTGAGTTTATTCCATTGGGAATACAGCTAAAGACTTGCTTAAAACAGTTTACTCCAATGGATAGCTTTCACCCTTTTCTCTTTAAAAAGGTCTGTTCTTGCAAACTGGACACAATTTCTCTACAGAATTCTCCTTTATGAAGGTATAACAGAAATGATCTAGAAGGTTCATTCAATGTGGATATCCTTATAACATAATGAAGAAAGCACAGGAGAAGGTTAGCCACACCTCAAGACCATCTGTATTAACCCCAAATTCTAAAACTTATGATAAGAGAATTTTATCATACATTAGAATTATTGGTACCTAAGACATAGAACACGAGGAATTGAGGCATATATTTAAAAATACTGGATGCTTAACAGGATGTGTTACCAGAGACACCAGCCATTACTTTTCATAGGGGACACAACGTCTGTGATAGAATCATTACAAGTTACTTTATCCTCCCTAAACCACAGGAAACAAGGCTGACCAATAGAATTTCACATGTGGCAAATCCAAGGCCTGTAAATGCGTGAGAAGATGTTCTTCATTTCAAGACTCAGGAAGGACCTTTTCAACTAGAGACTTTGCTAACTGTTGCACCCCCTTGGTGGTGTACTGGAACACTGGGGTGACGTGACTAACAAACGTAAAAAACTGTTGACACATCAGGGAGTCAATAGTAAATGTATTTCGGTAATGGAGGTGGTCCTGGTTTCGATATGGAGGGTTGACACAGACAAAAAACTATTACAGAAAGAAAGTGAATGGATATACGGTTTGAGGACCGCCTAAAATAACAACCCACTTTAACTGCATTCATTTAGCTTTTTTTATTATTATTTCTTAGGTTATTCTTAACTTGAAAATTATTCTACATGGAGATGATATTGATGTTCCTTGCATTTATGTATATACACTCACCTGCCACTTTATTAGGTACACCATGCTAGTAACGGGTTGGACTCCCTTTTGCCTTCAGAACTGCCTCAATTCTTTGTGGCATAGATTCAACAAGGTGCTGGAAGCATTCCTCAGAGATTTTGGTCCATATTGACATGATGGCATCACACAGTTGCCGCAGATTTGTCAGCTGCACATCCATGATGCGAATCTCCCGTTCCACCACATCCCAAAGATGCTCTATTGGATTGAGATCTGGTGACTGTGGAGGCCATTTGAGTATAGTGAACTCATTGTCATGTTCAAGAAACCAGTCTGAGATGATTCCAGCTTTATGACATGGCGCATTATCCTGCTGAAAGTAGCCATCAGATGGTCAGCAACAATACTCAGGTAGGCTGTGGCGTTGCAACGATGCTCAATTGGTACCAAGGGGCCCAAAGAGTGCCAAGAAAATATTCCCCACACCATGACACCACCACCACCAGCCTGAACCGTTGATACAAGGCAGGATGGATCCATGCTTTCATGTTGTTGACGCCAAATTCTGACCCTACCATCCGAATGTCGCAGCAGAAATCGAGACTCATCAGACCAGGCAACGTTTTTCCAATCTTCTACTGTTCAATTTCGATGAGCTTGTGCAAATTGTAGCCTCGGTTTCCTGTTCTTAGCTGAAAGGAGGGCACCCGGTGTGGTCTTCTGCTGCTGTAGCCCATCTGCCTCATAGATCAACGTACTGTGCATTCAGAGATGCTCTTCTGCCTATATCCACTTGTATATTTTATACGATGTTCAATTTACAGTGTTTGCGAAAGGCCCTGTGGCCGAAACGTCACACAAGTATTACTGCTGTAATCTATCACTTTGAGGACAATTAAAACTTGTTAAAACCCATTGGAGTGCGTGGTCCCAATTTTACTTTACTGTATATGGGATTGGATCCCTGGATCAGACACACCAAGATACCTGAGAGTTCAGACCGAGTATCTTATCTACTTGAAAATTAAAGTCTAGCACACCATACATACTCATGCTTCCGTTCTTGGATATGGGCCTGCAAAAACTACTTTTAGTTCTCGGGGAATTTGAGTACTGGGAGACATTATGAGGATGCAGTCACACATGGATGAATTAATGCATGAATTTCAAAACGCATTTCAACAGCTGAAGAGAGATTTACCTAATTATCCACAGGATAGGACCTTACCTGCTGATCGGTGGGGTTGTCAGTGATGAGAGGGGTCCCATTGGGTCCCACGTACATCCATTGGACCCATTGTTGCTTCGTCAAAGTAATGCAGCAGACAGCCATTACTCCATCGCACCCCCACCGATCAGCAAGTTAGGCCCTAAATTATGTTCATAGGGGAACCCCTTTGACACTTGTGTTTTCAAAACGCAACTCTTAACGGAATATTGTATCCAGGTGGTATCCGTTAGACCTGAGTACAACTATGTTGGAACTATGGAGGAAATAATCAATGTCCTTCCAGGAAAGAAGGACATTAAATGAAGATTATCTGCTTTTATCTTTAGTATAGTCTCTGTGTTTAAAGAAAATATGCTAGCAAAATGGAACATGATAAACCACTGTCATGAGTGGACCCGCGACCCATGTCTCGGGACGCAGGCTCACCCGTGCATCTCCATGTGCCCCCGCTCCGCGCCACAGCTACTCACCCTTCCTCACTCTTTCTTCCGGGTCCTCAGCCGTGCACGCACGTCACCGCCCCCTTGGGCGTGCGTGCCGGCTTCAGAAGATTTAAAGGACCAGCTCGCCGTTAATTGGCCCTGGCCTTACCCAGAATCCTGTTTAACTCTGCCTCTCCCTGCACACCAAGCTGGATCTTTGTGCTTATGCCAATGAGAAAGCTTCCTCTGGTGCAACCTAGGATGGTCTTTATCAATCCATGAAACCAAACAGTGGCATAACTTGACGTTAATGGGCCCCAGTGCAAAGTCTTTGCCAGGGCCCCGATTATAATGTATGGTTTAAGGTACTAATCTTCTCATTTTGGAAAGTGAGGCCTTATGGGCCCCCAAAGCCTCTTGGACCTGGTTGCGACCGCATCCTCTGCACCCCCTCAAGTTACGCCCCTGGAACCAAGAGACCTTCACCTTGAAGAACTTTGTTAACTTTTGGACTCACAGCTTTATCTATGCTTTGATCTGTTCATGTAATAAAGTTTATGCAGGACAGACTTTCCAGGAGTTATGTAAAAGGATACAACAACATCTTTCCACAATTGTCAATGCTGCATCCCATTTCCTACAGGATAAACCTCTTTCCACTGTGGTAGACCACTTCAGGAGATACCATCAGGGTAAAACGATGGGGATACAAGTAGTTGGCTTAGATTGGGTACAGCCTAACCCGCCTGGGGGGTTACCACAGCTGGGCTGTTACGTTGTGAGAGCTGTTGGATCTTTATGCTGGGTAGTCAAACACCCAGGGGATTGAATGAAGACTTATTATTTACTGGGTTTTATACACCCCTTTAAACAAGGGTGGGTCCTACTTTCTATCCGTTCAGGCTTTTATTTTATTTTTATTATTTGCACCTCTTTATAGGTTATAGCTTCTCCTTCCGGTATATGCTCGTGAATATTGTCGTTGTAATTTGTCTTGTCTTTGGTAAATATTAGAGATGAGCGAACATGCTCGTCCGAGCTTGATGCTCGGTCGAGCATTAGGGTACTCGAAACTGCTCGTTACTCGGACGAATACTTCGCCCGCTCGAGAAAATGGCAGCTCCCGCCGTTTTGCTTTTTGGCGGCCAGAAACAGAGCCAATCACAAGCCAGGAGACTCTGCACTCCACCCAGCATGACGTGGTACCCTTACACGTCGATAGCAGTGGTTGGCTGGCCAGATCAGGTGACCCTGGGATAGACTAGCCGCTGGCCGCGCTGCTCGGATCATTCTGTCTCTGGATGCCGCTAGGGAGAGAGCTGCTGCTGGTCAGGGAAAGCGTTAGGGTGTTCTATTAGCTTACTGTTAGGCAGGAGTGATTCTCAAAGAACCCAACAGCCCTTCTTAGGGCTACAATAACGTTCTACTTTTTTTATTTTAATTTGCATCTATTACCATTTTGTGAGGAATTAGCAGGGGGACTTGCTACCGTTGTGTTTAGCTCTTAGTGGCACACATATCCATAGCAAAGACCGAAGTGGGAAAATTCAGTAGGGGTTGGATTTCTATTAGGCAATAACTCAGTGTCATCTCATCTGGCATAGTAGTGTGCTTCCTTTGATACTTGGCTAGAAAATAGCCATAGGAGAATACAAACAGCTTCTTGAAGCCTACAGTAGCGTTCTATATATTTGATTTCTGGTTGATCTGCTGGTGGCTGTAGTTTCTGCAGTGCATGTACTTGCCAATTCTGAGCAATTTGTAGTGAGACTTGCGACCGCTGTGTTCTGCGCTTAGTGGCGCACATATCCATAGCAAAGGCCGAAGTGGGAAAATTCAGTAGGGGTTGGATTTCTATTAGGCAATAACTCAGTGTCATCTCATCTGGCATAGTAGTGTGCTTCCTTTGATACTTGGCTAGAAAATAGCCATAGGAGAATACAAACAGCTTCTTGAAGCCTACAGTAGCGTTCTATATATTTGATTTCTGGTTGATCTGCTGGTGGCTGTAGTTTCTGCAGTGCATGTACTTGCCAATTCTGAGCAATTTGTAGTGAGACTTGCGACCGCTGTGTTCTGCGCTTAGTGGCGCACATATCCATAGCAAAGGCCGAAGTGGCAAAATTCAGTAGGGGTTGGATTTCTATTAGGCACTAACTCAGTGTCATCTCATCTGGCATAGTAGTGTGCTTCCTTTGATACTTGGCTAGAAAATAGCCATAGCAATAGGATAGGATTGTTTGGTTTTAAAAACTCAAAAAAAAACAAAAAACACAAAAAAAAAAAAAACACAAAAAAACACAAAAAAAACCAAAAAGAAGTAAAAAAAAAAAAAAAGTTATAACTCTCATTTTAAAAATGTTTAACCCGAGGGCTAGGGGTAGAGGACGAGGGCGGGGACGTGGGCGTCCAACTACTGCAGGGGTCAGAGGCCGTGGTCCTGGGCGGGGTGAGACACCACCTGCTGATGAGGGAGCAGGGGAACGCCGCAGAGCTACACTCCCTAGGTTCATGTCTGAAGTTACTGGGACTCGTGGTAGAGCACTGTTGAGGCCAGAACAGTGCGAACAGGTGATGTCGTGGATTGCTGACAATGCTTCGAGCAATTTGTCCACCACCAGTCAGTCTTCCACGCAGTCCACCCATGTCACCGAAATCCCCACTCCTCCAGCTCCTGCACCTCAGCCTCCTCCCCCCCAGTCTGCCCCCTCCCAGGAAAATTTGCCATTTGAACCGGCATACTCTGAGGAACTGTTTTCTGGACCCTTCCCACAGTCACAAACCACTTGTCCGGTTGCTGCTGAGCAATTTTCCGATGCCCAGGTTTTCCACCAGTCACAGTCTGTGGGTGATGATGACCTTCTTGACGTAGTGGAAGTGTGTAAAGAGGTGTCCGACGATGAGGAGACACGGTTGTCAGACAGTGGGGAAGTTGTTGTCAGGGCAGGAAGTCCGAGGGGGGAGCAGACTGAGGGATCGGAGGATGATGAGGTGACAGACCCAAGCTGGGTTGAGAGGCCGGGTGAACACAGTGCTTCTGAGACGGAGGAGAGTCCTCGACCTGAACAGGTTGGAAGAGGCAGTGGTGGGGCCAGACAGAGAGGCAGGGCCAGAGCTGGTGCATCAGCGCCACTGTCAACTAGTGAAGCTCCCGTGGTGAGGGCTCCTGCGGCGAGGGCTAGATCTTCAGAAGTGTGGAGGTTCTTTAAGGAAACACCGGATGACCGACGGACTGTGGTGTGCAACATTTGCCAAACCAGGCTCAGCAGGGGTTCCACCACTACTAGCTTAACTACCACCAGTATGCGCAGGCATATGAATGCTAAGCACCCCACTCAGTGGCAACAAGCCCGTTCACCTCCGGCCGTGCACACCACTGCTCCTTCCCCTGTATCAGCTGCTAGTCAGCCCCCTGCCCAGGACCCTGGCACAAAAACCCCATCGTCGCCTCCACGATCCTCCACAGCATCCACCAGCGTTCAGCTCTCCATACCCCAGACGCTGGAGCGGAAACGCAAATATAGTGCAACCCACCCGCACGCCCAAGCCCTTAATGTGCACATCTCCAGATTGCTTAGCCTGGAGATGCTGCCCTATAGGCTAGTAGAGACCGAGGCCTTTCGCAACCTCATGGCGGCGGCCGCCCCTCGGTATTCGGTCCCCAGCCGCCACTACTTTTCCCGATGTGCCGTCCCAGCCCTGCACCAGCACGTGTCAGACAACATCATCCGTGCCCTGACCAACGCCGTTTCTGACAAGGTCCACCTGACCACGGACACGTGGACGAGTGCTGCCGGGCAGGGCCACTATATATCGCTGACGGCACATTGGGTTAACTTGGTGGAGGCTGGGACCGAGTCTGACCCTGGGGCTGCTCATATACTGCCGACGCCGAGGATTGCGGGGCCTACCTCGGTCCAGGTGTTTCAGGCCTACTATGCCTCCTCCTCCTCCCACCCCTCCTCCACCTCCTCCTCCGAACTACCATCCGTGGGCACGGCGCCATCAGTCGGTAGCTCTAGGCACAGCAGCAGTGCCGTCGCTAAGCGACAGCAGGCGGTGCTCAAACTGCTGAGCCTAGGCGACAAAAGGCACACCGCCCAAGAGATATTACAGGGCATCACGGCGCAGACTGATCTGTGGCTGGCACCGCTGAACCTCAAGCCGGGAATGGTTGTGTGTAACAACGGCCGTAACCTGGTGGCGGCTCTGCAACTCGGCAGACTGACACATGTGCCATGCCTGGCCCATGTGTTAAATCTGATAGTGCAGCGTTTCCTCAAGACATACCCCAATCTGTCTGATTTGCTCACGAAGGTGCGCCGCATCTGTGCGCATTTCAGGAAGTCCAGCCCAGATGCTGCCACTCTCAGGGCAGCGCAGCGCCGCCTCCAACTGCCCGCTCACCGACTGTTGTGCGACGTGCCCACGAGGTGGAATTCAACACTGACCATGTTATCCAGAGTTTACCAGCAGCGCAGAGCGATTGTAGACTGCCAGATGTCAACTTCCACCAGAACTGGTAGTCAGGTCAGTCAGCTTCCTCAAGTCTACAATGAGGAGTGGACGTGGATGTCTGATATCTGTCAGGTGCTGAGTAACTTTGAGGAGTCAACACAGATGGTCAGTGGCGATGCCGCCATCATCAGCCTCACCATCCCGCTGCTTGGCCTGTTGAAAAACTCTCTGGTCAGCATGAAGTCGGAAGCTTTGCGCTCGTCACAAGAGACGGGGGAAGAATATTCCCTTGTTGATAGCCAAAGCACCCTGAGGTCTGTTTCTCAGCGCATATCGGAGGAGGTGGAGGTGGAGGAGGATGAGGAGGAAGAGGAGGAGAATGTTGGCGAGACACAAGAGGGGACCATTGTTGAGTCCTTCACTGTTCAGCGTGTATGGGCAGAAGAAGAGGAGTTGGAGGAGTTGGAGGAGGAGGAAATGGACAGTCAGGCCAGTGAGGGGAGTGAATTCTTACGCGTTGGTACTCTGGCGCATATGGCAGATTTCATGCTAGGCTGCCTATCCCGTGACCCTCGCGTTCAAAGAATTTATTCCAGCACCGATTACTGGGTGTTCACTCTCCTGGACCCACGGTACAAGCAAAATCTTTCCACTCTCATCCCTGCAGAGGAAAGGAGTGTGAGAATGCATGAATACCAGCAGGCCCTGGTGCACAAGCTGAAACAGTATTTCCCTTCTGACAGCGCTAGCGGCAGAGTGCGTAGTTCTGCGGGACAAGTAGCGAGGGAGAGTAGGCGAGCAGGCAGCTTGTCCAGCACTGGCAAGGGTACGCTTTACAAGGCTTTTGCCAGCTTTATGTCACCCCAGCAAGACACTGTCACCTGTCCCCAGTCTCGGCAGAGTAGGGCTGATCTTTACAGAAAGATGGTGAGGGAGTACGTAGCTGACCATACCATCGTCCTAAATGATCACACAGCTCCCTACAACTACTGGGTTTCAAAGCTGGACATGTGGCACGAACTGGCGCTGTACGCCTTGGAGGTTCTTGCCTGCCCTGCCGCTAGCGTCTTGTCCGAGCGGGTTTTCAGTGCAGCTGGTGGCATCATCACCGATAAGCGTACACGCCTGTCGACTGACAGCGCTGACAGGCTGACGCTTATTAAAATGAATAAAGGCTGGATTTCTCAGAATTTCCAATCTCCACCAGGTGAAGGAAGCTCAACCTGAATAATTGATCCACTCCTCCTCCTCCTCCTCATTTTCCTCCTTCTCCTCCTCTTTGTACAGTAAAGCAGAGGAAAATGGCTATTTTTTGACAGGGCCCACTGGCTCTTGCTATAGTACTTCATGCATTTAATTTTTCTGGAGGGCCACCTACCCGGTCCTCTGTTTGAAACAATTTTTGTGAGTGCCACATACAGGCACTCAATCTATTCCATTTTTCTGGAGGGCCACCTACCCGGTCCTCTGTTTTAAAAAATTTTTGGGACTGCCACATACAGGCACTCAATCTATTCCATTTTACTGGAGGGCCACCTACCTGCTCCTCTGGTTTGAAACATTTTTGGGACTGCCACATACAGGCACTCAATCTATTCCATTTTACTGCAGGGCCACCTACCTGCTCCTCTGGTTTGAACAATTTTTGGGACTGCCACATACAGGCACTCAATCTATTCCATTTTACTGGAGGGCCACCTACCTGCTCCTCTGGTTTGAAACATTTTTGGGACTGCCACATACAGGCACTCAATCTATTCCATTTTACTGCAGGGCCACCTACCTGCTCCTCTGGTTTGAACAATTTTTGGGAATGCCACATACAGGCACTCAATCTATTCCATTTTACTGGAGGGCCACCTACCTGCTCCTCTGGTTTGAAACATTTTTGGGACTGCCACATACAGGCACTCAATCTATTCCATTTTACTGCAGGGCCACCTACCTGCTCCTCTGGTTTGAAGAATTTTTGGGACTGCCACATACAGGCACTCAATCTATTCCATTTTACTGGAGGGCCACCTACCTGCTCCTCTGGTTTGAAGAATTTTTGGGACTGCCACATACAGGCACTCAATCTATTCCATTTTACTGGAGGGCCACCTACCTGCTCCTCTGGTTTGAAACATTTTTGGGACTGCCACATACAGGCACTCAATCTATTCCATTTTACTGGAGGGCCACCTACCTGCTCCTCTGGTTTGAAAAATGTTTGGGACTGCCACATACAGGCACTATCCAAATTAAATTGTCTCCATAGCAGCCTCCACACGTTGTCTCCATTGCTACCTCCAAAAGTCGTCCATATAGCTGCCTCCATACATCGTCCCTTTATCAAACGAGGTGTGTCAGGCAGAAATTTGGGTTGTTTTCATGGATTCCACATCAAAGTTGTTAACTTTGTCGCCACCCTGCTGTGTTATCCACAAAATATACTGGCAAACTTTTACCATTTAGGGATATTATTTCAGCGCTTCTTGCGCATCTGTTTACATTCCCCTCACCCGGCATATCCTAAACTTATAAGAACGCTACTACACTTGATCTTATACAAAAGGTTCTTAGAAGTGCTGTTTGGGGAGTAGCCTAGAGACAGGGGCTTGGATTGGCGAAAGCTCGCCTGGCAGCGGAGCGCCAGCTCCATGCGCATCATGCGCTTCTTGCGCATCTGTTTACATTCCCCTCACCCGCCATATCCCAAACTTATAAGAACGCTACTACACTTAACTTGGTGCAGGCTGGGACCGAGTCTGACCCTGGGGCTGCTCATATACTGGCGACGCAGAGAATTGCGGGGCCTACCTCGGTCCAGGTCTCAAAGGCCTACTATACCTCCTCCCACCCCTCCTCCACCTCCTCCTCCTCCGAATTACCATCCGTGGGCATGGCGCCATCAGTCGGTAGCTCTAGGCACAGCAGCAGTGCCGTCGCTAAGCGACAGCAGGCGGTGCTGAAACTGCTGAGCCTAGGCGATAAAAGGCACACCGCCCAAGAGCTATTACAGGGCATTCCACATCAAAGTTGTTAACTTTGTCGCCACCCTGCTGTGTAATCCACAAAATATACTGGCAAACTTTTACCATTTAGGGATATTATTTCAGCGCTTCTTGCGCATCTGTTTACATTCCCCTCACCCGGCATATCCTAAACTTATAAGAACGCTACTACACTTGATCTTATACAAAAGGTTCTTAGAAGTGCTGTTTGGGGAGTAGCCTAGAAACAGGGGCTTGGATTGGCGAAAGCTCGCCTGGCTGCAGAGCGCCAGCTCCATCACAAGATCCAACTAACATAGTTGCAGCACCTTTAATCTACTACTAGTTCACTGCCTCCATAATAATAATAATCTTTATTTATATAGCGTCATCATATTCTGCAGCGCTTTACAAATCATAGGAAACAAATACAAATGTAATGTAACAGAGCACAACATTTGTATGGAACAACAGGAGTGAGGTCCCTGCTCGCCAGAGCTTACGGTTTATGAAGATGATGGGGTAACACGAGGTAAAAGAATATTTAATGGTCAAGCCATTCTTCTTAGGGAATAGAAAAAAATATAATAAATGGAATTGCTGTCGCTTGAAACACTCAGCCGTCATCTTATATACCAGGTCCAGGGTGAATGGGACTGCAGAGAAGTCTGGTGCCTGTTGGTTGCTGGATAACAGATGGGAGGACGACACAGGACGGGTTAGTAGAAGAGTTAAAACTTCATGCAGTTAATGAGTGTTATAGGCTTGCCTAAAGAAATGGGTTTTAAGAGCACGTTTGAAACTTTGGAGGTTAGGTATTAGTCTGATAGTCCGGGGCAGAGCATTCCATAGAATTGGTGCAGCTCTAGAGAAGTCTTGGAGACGCGAGTGGGAGGTCCGCACTAGGGTAGAGGTTAATCTAAGATCACTGGCGGATCTAAGAGCACGGGTTGGGCGATAGACTGAGATAAGAGAGGAGAGGTAGGGGGGTGCAGCATTATACAGAGCTTTATGGATGAGGGTTATTATTATTTTAAACTATTCGAAAGGAGACTGGCAGCAAGTGCAGCGACTGGCATGAACTGTAAGCATACATGGTCCCCTTATCAAACGAGCTGTGTCAGGCAGAATTTGGGGTTGTTTTCATGGCTTCCATGTTAACTTTGTCGCCACCCTGCTGTGTAATCCACAAAATATACTGGCAAACTTTTATCATGTAGCGATATTATTTGAGCGCTTCTTGCTCACCTCCTTTGGTTCCTCTCTGCCACCCATTGGTTTGAAGCCTGAGTCCATTTAGGGTATGTCGCCATGCCACTCTCTAGCCTGCCGCTGCTGCCGCTGCCTCTGCATGCCGTCCCCTATAGTGTCAGGGTCAATTATTGGATGTTTTAGATGCTATCTAGCTTCATTCTGTCACTCTGTCATGGCCATGCTGTTGCCCATAATTTTGGCATAATGGTGCGATTAGGCAGCCTCAGAGGCATCCATGCATGCTGCCCCTGCTGTTTCCTGTCCATTTCCGTGGTGTTTCCATCCTTTTCTGAGGTTCCCAGGTGTTTGGCCAAGCTTCCCTGTGCAGAGCCTTGGTCCCCTTGAAAAATGCTCGAGTCTCCCATTGACTTCAATGGGGTTCGTTATTCGAGACGAGCACTCGAGCATCGGGAAAAGTTCGTCTCGAATAACGAGTACCCGAGCATTTTAGTGTTCGCTCATCTCTAGTAAATATGTTTTCACAATTGTTTTCTGGCATGGGACTCCACATCACGTTTTATGTCTAGCTTATCACATCATGTCTGGTATATCTCTTATTCTGTTTATGTATTTAAGTTTTAGGTTCCTGGACGATACTTACCACCATTCGCCGAGTCTGTGCCTCTTCTTTCCTAATTCTTCAAATAGCCCATGGTTTATGTTTGAATTCTCCTATCCAGAAGTCACTCCAGAACTTTATCAAAAGATGACAGCCATAACTATCTTCTTCCCTTTTTTGAATGTGCTGTTCTATACAGATGTATGGGACACCTAATTTAAACTCCATACTAGCCTTTATGGACATCTTTTACTTAAATTTTTGGTGGAAACCTTTTTTGTCCTTTCACATTTCTCCTGGACTTTGAAAAGTATTTAAAAGACCAAAGTGTTAAGTACAAAAACTAACTATTGTCCACCTTTACAGGGACACAGCTCAGTATGTTTGTTCTGCCTACAGCGTCTATATGATTTATGATGTATAGATATTTGTGAAAATTACTTAGCGATCTTGTATTCTTGTGATACCGCATATTCTTGCACATTTTTTACATGGATTGAGTTATACATATGTCGCGCTCGCTGGGACTGCATATATTTTTAGTTTTTTGTATATATGCCGCATCCCTAGCTTATTTGTAGCTATTGTACTTTTTTGTTTTTTGTGCCACTTCTTTGGATTATTATGAATTTAGGCTTCGATAAAGACTTGTACATTTATAGATATTTTGAGTTTATTTTGTTTTTGCACATAACACTTAATCGTCTTGGGGTAATATTCAGACGTTTCATACTACTTTTTTATGGCTTGGTATAGCCCAAATTTTTTACGGCACTTACTAGAGATGGGCGAATCAATTTGAACGAAGTGGAGTTTGATACGAATTTAATGGAAAATTAAATTCATCACAAATCCAAAGCTTGTGCTGATTCGTGGGAGCTAAGTTTTTTCCCCCTCTTTTTTAGCTAAATGTGTTACATGGGGCATAGAACTCTGGGAAGGAGAAAGGAACACCCTTGTTGACATCTGCAGACCTGTTAGCCAATCAGTGACCAGCAGGCTTATGTGATGTCACACAGCCCTATAAAAACTGTCAGCCATTTGCAATCCCGGGATTTCACACTGCATGTGCTGTCTGTAGCGTCCAGCTGCTTCTACTTTACTGTGCTGTAGCGATTTCTGCTCCTCTCCCTGGGTGTGCATTAAGAAGGATCTGTATACCCCAAAAAGCAGTTATTTTTTGTTACTGAAGCAACTAGGAAGAAATCTGTTTCATATACACAAAGCTGCTGTTGTGATTTCTGGACCTCTCCCATGGTCTACGTTTTGGGGCATCTGTATAACGCAAATGACAATAATTTTTTTGTTTCTAAAGTTGAGAGCAAGAAATACCTGTCAAATCCACGTAGTTTATAGAGTTATTTTCGCTCCAATTACATGGTGTCCGTTGTGGGGTATATGTATAATGCAAATTTCCATACTTTTTTGTTGCTAAAGTTGAGAGCAAGAAATAAGTGTCAAATCCACATAGTTGATTAACCACTATGTCAGACAGAAAGGTAGTATGGGCATGAGAAAAGAAAGCAGGATTCCAGCGCTTCTCAATCAGGCAATTTATTTATTTCAAAGGAACAATATCGAGTGGTGTGACATCAATATTTCGGACTATGCGTTTCGGAGCGGATTGCACCCTTATTCAGGTCCATACAGTTAACAAATGTACTCTATCAACAGGACAATAGTATAAGCGTGTCGAACAACAATTTTGCGAGCAAATATTCTCAATAAAAACACTAATATAAAAATGCTGTATAGATCACAACCATAATAGTCCATATAATTTATATAAAAATTTGTATAAAAATATAATTGGATATATCTAAAACATAATTCAATATATATATATATATATATATATATATATATATATATATAAAATAGATGCATATATTTGTAAAAATAGATACATAAATACATGATTAATATCAATGGATGATATAAATGAACACATGATTAATGTTAAATAATCAGCACTGACCCGCCTGATCTAGCTCTCAAAGTGTGACAGGTGGCGTCCGTCTAAGATGTACAGGTGAAGGTGGCGGCAGAGGTGGCAGCACAGTAAGGGTGAGGCCATAACTGCCTTTGTCATCTAGTGGCAGTATGTTGATCAACAACCCAAAGGTTGTGGATTGATTGACTAGGTTATCCAATTCCTCAAATATAACATCTGACTACTAGGTAGTCTGGGCTAAGCGCCACTATACAGCGAGGATGAAGTGTTTGAGGACAGTCAGCAGCTGCTTGGCAGTGAAGAGGTGGGGCAGACATCCACTGCTTCGTGCAGTAGGCAGGATGTGCATACAGACACCGTTGAGGAGAATAGCAGTGACAGGGAAATGCAAATTGATGATGATGTAGCCGATCGCACTTTGGAGCAGGGTGTAGCAAGGGATTTATCATCATCAGCAGGGTGGCAGCAGAGGACGGGAGTCAAAACGGCCGCGGGGTAAAATCCCGATTCGTAGGTCCAAGTAACCAGTGGCACAGGGGCTCAGCAAGACAGCAGCGGTAGTAGTCACTCAGTGCAGAGTGTTGGCAGTAAAATAGCCATCTCGGCGGTGTGGAACCAGAGGAGCCGAGCGTGTGTATATGTCATATCTGCGGGCAGAAAGTGAAGCGTGGTCAGGGAGCTAACGTTGGCACCACAGCCCTGCGACAGTCCCTCGGCTGAAGGGAGTTGTTTGTCTTTGACATCATTTGCCGGTCCAGATGATCCTGCTCCTCTCTCCGCATGGCGCCAGCAGTCATTGAGCAAGGCAATTTTAAAGCGACAACTGTATGTGTCAAGCCATCCTAAGGTGCAGAAGCTGACCATGCTCCTGTCCAAGTTGTTGATACTGCAGCCCATCCCTTTCCAAGTCATGGACTCTGCACCCTTCAGAGAACTAATGGCTTGTGCCGATCCGAGGTGGAGAGTTCCAAGCTGAAATTTCTTTTCCAAAAAAGCAGTACCAGCCCTTCACAAATATGTAAAACAGAAGGTGGGCAAGTCCATGAGCTTATCGGTTTCATCCAAGGTGGTTCGCCAGGATTTCAACATACCAATGCCTTATGCATCAGATTAGATCAGCAATGACGCCTCCCCCAAACGTTGAGAAATGAGTATGGATTCTAACTACCTGCCTCAGCCACAATTCTGATGCTGCCAGCCGCCTGATGCCACATATCTACTTAAAGTTGCTCCTTCTGCCTCCCACCATCTTTACCAGGGACTGGAATTGTCACCCATCTTCTCACTCTATCAATGTACCACAATCTGACCTCCTGCTGCGGGCACCTCCACGCTCATTCATTGTGCCACTCTGTGGCCTACCATGTTGCTGCCACCTCCAGAATTTGTCATTTTGCCACTCTCTGACCTCCTGCTGCTGCCACTGCCACCTCCACGCTATAACATTGTGCCATACTGTGGCCTACCATGTTGCTGCCACCTCCATAATTTATCAATGTGCCACTCTGAAGCCTACTCATGCTGCTGCCAACTGACCGCTGTCTCCCTGGAACACCCTGTGATTTCCATAATGCTGTTTTCACCCTCCGCCACTCTATGACGTTGCCACTATGTTTGGTTTTCCCCTTCATTTCATCTGTCAGAACGAATGAAAAGCTTCAGGATTGAAAGCCAAAAGCAGGAGTGTATACAGAACAAAGAGGACATGCAAATATCGCATTTACTGGTCATCTCTGTTCTGGATCCACTCCTGTTTGTTTTTGGCTTTAGCAATACTGATGAATTAATGACTGATTGAAAGCGGACCCTGATTGATGAAAAGAAGGGAAAAATGATCAGTGACGTCGGTGCAAAATTACTGCCGACACCCTCTGCACTCTTTTGGGGGGTTTCTACATGTATCCTGTTTAACAGAACAGGTTCTGTCGTCATCTATGGAATCATCTGATATCAGTGTAAAAGAGTGCACTCTTTGATGTTATAGTGGGATCTTGGCCCTCAGCTCAGTCCTTTCAAGCTGGAATAGACGTTATCTTGTCAGGCTGTGTTCCAGCTTCACTTATTTGGTGAAGTTGGTCTCTGTAAGTGCCCATGGAATTGAAGAGTGAAGCGATTCTTAGAGGGGCGGCTGCCATGTCCGTGTCATACTAAAACACAACATTGTTTGAAGACCAAACCACGCTCCCTATGAATTTTTGACCATGGCACAACGTTCTACAACACCCTACAGAATCTCTGCAGCCAGGAAATACCTGTTTTTTGATGTGATTCATCATGATTCGATTTGGGTCCCTTATATGGTAAAGGTTTACTCTTGCCATATGGATGTGGTAGGGGTTGTTTCCTTCCATAGGTTTTTTAGGTATATGTCAAGAATGTACATTCAACTCCAGTGCTGCCCATTTATTGTCCTGATCTTTCACCCAATCTATATGAATAGTATTTTAAAATTTGTATATTATTTAACAGTCTTCAATAAAGTGTGACCATTCTCGTATATATATTCTATGGCTTTGGAGCATTATGCGGCGTATACACCTTTTTTTTGCAACTATGTTCATGGCTGCTGCATACTCTTTCTTTATTATTTACAACTATTGATGATGATTGCTGTAACTATATATCTGTTTTTTTAAATATTAACATTTAGAGTATTCACACTAACTATGAAACAATAAGGCTGGCATCTATATTGGATGTGCTTGCGCATTCTCGCTTATCAGTAAGCGTTTTCACCACTGTCATGTCTCATTTGCGTGATACTGGCTTACAGCGCATGTGTGAGTTTCAGCCATAATGTTTTCTTTTGTTCCAATCATGTAACTATTCACCCGATTCGGTGATTTCCACACATGCACGGTTTGATTCCACACGCTTCAGTAATGGCATCCATACTTGCAGGTAATTATTACATGATTAGCTCTGGTTGTGTTCTTGGAGAGCCACTATACATAGATGGGACGTGCCTAACTTTTTGCCACTTACCCCTGAGGAAGTCACCTTCCGCTGACAATATGTGTGGTGTCCACCTTCCTCCCCCTCTCTATGCCCATGCCTCCATGACTTTTCCATGTGGTTGTACGGTGCTAGCCTGGGTATAGTATTAATTGTGCATGTTGTCGGTACACATGCACCAGGAAATACCGTATATTCCGGCGTATAAGACGACCTGGTGTATAAGACGACCCCCCTACTTTCCTGTTTAAAATATAGAGTTTAAGATATATTCGCCGTATAAGACTACCCCTTTTCCAATGCATAAAAAACACCGGTAAAAATTAAAAAAAAAACAGATTTGAATTTAACATGAACATAAGGCATACAACAACAACATTACCATCGTCCATTTTACTGTAAATGTTACCATACTGTACCTTAAATTTTTATTTTTTTAAATATTCCATGCCATGTAAGCGGGAAAAAAATTCCAAATGCAATGAAAATGGTGAAAAAACGCATTTGCGCCATTTTCTTGTGGGCTTGGATATTACGTCTTTCACTGAGCGCCCCAAATGACATGTCTACTTTATTCTTTGGGTCGGTACGATTAAGGGGATACCAAATTTGTATAGGTTTTATAATGTTTTCATACATTTACAAAAATGAAAACCTCCTGTACAAAAATTATTTTTTTGATTTTGCCAACTTCTTGCGCTAATAACTTTTTTATACTTTGGTGTATGGAGCTTCAGTTGGTGTCATTTTTTGTGAAATTTGATAATACTTTCAATGATATCATTTTTAGGACTGTACGACCTTTTGATCACTTTTTATAGATTTTTTTATATTTTTCAAAATGGCCAAAAAGTGCCATTTTCGACTTTGGGCGCTATTTTCCGTTACGGGGTTAAACGCATTGAAAAACCATTATCATATTTTGATAGATCGGGCATTTTCGGACGCGTCGATACCTGATGTGTTTATGATTTTTACTGTTTATTTATATTTATGTCAGTTCTAGGGAAAGGGGGGTGATTTGAAATTTTAGGTTTTTTTATTATAATTTTTTTTAACTTTTTTTTATTTTTATTTATACCATATTTCAGACTCCCTAGGGTACTTTAACCCTAGGTTGTCTGATCGATCCTACCATATACTGCCATACTACAGTATGGCAGTATATGGGGATTTTCCTCCTCATTCATTACAATGTGCTATCAGCACATTGTAATGAAGGGGTTAAAACGAAATAGCCTCGGGTCTTCGGAAGACCCGAGGCTACCATGGAGACGGATCGCCGCCCCCGATGACATCACGGGGAGCGGCGATCCCAGGTAAGATCCCAGGCGGCGATCCCAGGCTGCTATCTTTTTGAGGCTGCAGGCAGCTTTGCCGGCAGCCCACGCTGTGAAAACACCCGCGATCGGGGCTAGCACCGATCTCGGGTGTTACCGGTAAGCCTTTGCTGCAATATGCAGCAAAGACTCACCGGCTATGGAGAGGGCTCAGCCCGTGAGCCCTCTCCATGCAGCGCGACCCGACCGCCGACGTGAATACACGGCGGGCAGTCGGGATTACCGGCGTATAAGACGACCCCAGAGAAGACAGGAGATTTTTCTGTCTTCAAAAGTCGTCTTATACGCCGGAATATACGGTATATACTTCTATAACCTTTGCATTTTCCTCATAGGGCAGGCATGTTTTTGGTTCACTATTTAGCACTCATTCATTGTATGATTTTCATTAGATGTTGCAGATAGAGACATGGAGTAGAGGGTCCATCATTGGCCCTCGGTAGCCATGTACACCCTACTGGTGCCTTTTTAAGTGTTTATATATGATTGCTCGTCCTGTTCTTTAACTGTGTGTTGTATTCATTAACCAATAAAGTTTAATTATTTTGCCAGTCCAGTGCATGCATCCCCCTGTTCTTTGTCTTTCCACGTCTTTTCACTTATTGTTACAATGAGCAGAACATGTCTCACCCTGCTCTGCTCATTGAAACAACCTTTGAAAACACATCACTGATGGGCTCTGGAAACACCCCCCAGAGTCACTCTTTGTTCATAAGTTTAAAAGTTGTTTATAGAAGGAAGGAGGCCATGGATAACAAATGAAAGAGGATTACCACAGTCATGGTGCCTGGATCTGTGAGTAAGTTTCTTTACCATTGCTGCAAATTTGTAGATATTTTTGTGTACAGTTTTTTTAGACTACAAGGAAATGTCCATTTAATCTCAAAATATGTGTTCATAAGTACATGACTTTGACATTTTACCATGTGTAAAGAAATTTTACACTTTCTATTCATTTAAACACAGGTATGAAAGACGCTGTAAGCTGAAACCAGAAAGATTTAAGTGAAAAGATTTTGCATACAACCTTTGCACAGAAAATTTCTTCTGAGAGAAGCTGCTTTATATAGCCCACCGATAAAGGAAAGCTACCTGAAGCAGAAAGGAAAGTTTTCACATTCTTTTAGGGTCTGCTGATAATCCCCCCTCCCCTGATAGCACTTTGTAGGACTTTCTCCCATTTTCCTTCTGCATCTCTGGAACTAAGCCACAGTGATCTTGGGATTCTTCTTTACCTACCTCACTAAGGCCCTTCTCCCACAATTGCTTAGTTTAGCTGGACTACCTGGTCAAGGAAGAATTGTGGTCGTCCTAAAATCCCATTCAAAGATTATGGAGGGCACTTTTGTAACCTTGGCCAGATATGTACCTTACCACAAATCTGTCTCTGAGCTCCTTGGGCAGTTCCTTAGACCTTATGATTTACATGTACTCTGACATGCACTGTTAGCTGTAAAGTCTTATACAGACAGGTGTGTGCCTTTCCTAATCTGATCCAAACTGTTTAATTAAACATCCATCTCAAGAAGGATCAGATGGAAATGGACAGCATAAGAGTTAAAGAGAACCTGTAGTAAGAAACTGGCCTAATAAACTACTACCAGTATGTTGTATATCAGCTTACAAATCATGTTTCTTTCCTTGTCCAGCATGGTTCCATCCCCCAGAAAATCATCTTTGAAGAGAAATGTAAATTGGTAGTATAAAGTCAAGCAGGCAGAGAGTTTAACACTGAAGCCAAGCTCTCCCTGCCTATGAACACCTTCTCCCATGACTTACATCATGTACCAGACTTGAGGAGATCTGGTTAGCATGGATAGCATTGTCTATGGGTGCAGGACAATCAATTACAGTGAAGGGGCTTTCTGAGATAGGGAAAGCTTAAATTCAGTGCTTACCTCTCCACCTCCTTGGCTTTATACTACCAACTTACACCTCACTTCAAAGTTGATTATCTAGATGATGCCACCACATTTATTAGGTATATTTCTGCTGATAAGTTCCCTTTGAATATGAGTGTCACAAATCTCTCTTGAGCTGTTCCATTGTGCTTTGACATGCATGTGTTTAACGCCATGTACCGTCATGACCTCATTGTTTATGGGATGCAGAATGTACATTAATGAGCAAAAAAAAAACTACAAGGTAGGTTCTTTAGGCTTGTTCTTAAGTTGAATTTGTATGTAAGGCAGAACTGGTATATTTTAAAATTGCAACTTGAGATAAAACTTTTTGTTCCTGTGACAATTTGATTTTAAAAGTTTTGTGCTGTCATGGGAACAAGAATTATCAATAAAGCTTCATTACAGACACCTTACAGGTGATCATTGCAGCCTGGGACTTAAGTCAAGCTTCCAGAGCTTCACCAGAGGTCACAGTGGACAGAGAGGTTTGTATTTAACAGCATTTCATAATATGAATATAGATAAATTAATACATATGGCAAAATTATAAGAATAGTTCATAAGAAGAAGGTATTCCCAAGAAATACTGATTAAAATATAAAAAAAAACGATGTAAAATCTGTGACAGATTGGGTTTCTGTGCCATACTCTGTCCAAATTGTACGGCTCAGGGTGCACTGATAAGTCTGATTTTGTTTAATTCTGTCCTTACTAGTCTGACCACTGGTAACCTAACAGCCTTGATTGATTTCCACCACACCCATCTGTCTAATTTTGAACTTGCCAGCATCCATCTTGAGTTCTGTATCCTGAATTCTTTGACCATTTGGCCTATTTTCTGGCAATCTGTTTGTGTATCAAATTTTGTACTGCATTTGTCCTTTTGGTTCTTACTGCATCTTGTTGACTTCTGTTTGGTGTTTGTATTGTCCTATATTTGTCTTCATGTTTGTACTTCCATGCAGGAAGGGAACCTGACCATTTATCACCTACTGCTTAGCGTAGATGTAGAATTGTACGCCAAGCAGTCTGGCCGCCAGATACATCAGGAGGCCAGAGCTTACTTAGATATCTGGCAGCTTCAGAGGGGGGAGGATTTGTGTTAGGCTATATTCACACGAACGTATGGGGGACGTATATACGGCCGCCGTATATACGGCCGATATACGTCCCCCATACACTTCTATGGGCGCACGGCACCCTACGGGAGCGGTACGGTGCCGCACACGTGCGGCACCGTACCGTTCCGTACCCGGGAAAAAGATAGGACCTGTCCTATCTTTTCCCGTAATACGGCGCCGTGCGCCGGCGTTGCCGTTGCCCGCTACGTTATGGTGCCGTTGCCCGCTACGTTGCCCGCTACGGTGCCGCTGCCGTTGCCCGCTACGGTACGGTACGGGCGGGCAACGGCAGTGTGAATATAGCCTAACAGCGTATAATAAATTCCCCCCAATACATTGGTGTTTTCAGCAGCTCACAGTGCTTAACCCGCTGAATATCTTGCAAGCGAAAGGAATCCAGTGCAGTAGCGCATCTTCTAAGGTTCCACGTTTTTATTCATATAACAAGTATATGTAAAACAAATGCCTTCATCAGGTTAGAAATATATACAAAAAAACTGTGACTTCACTAAGGAGTTTATACACACCATGTGTATATTCACAAAAATATGCAGCAAAGGGAACATATGAGGGCACTGTCACACATGGTGTTTGGAATGAATTTTTCAAAGCATCACAGAATTTGACACGTTACCATGCATTTGGTTTAAAAGCATTTCTCTCCTTAGTCGTACCGTATATACTCGAGTATAAGCTGACCCGAGTATAAGCCGAGACCCCTAATTTTACCACCAAAAACTGGGAAAACCTATTGACTCAAGTATAAGCCGAGGGTGGGAAACGCATTGGTCACAGCCTCCCAGTATATAGCCAGCCAGCCCCCAGTAGTATAAAGCTAGCCAGCCCCCAGTCGTATATAGCTAGCCAGCCCCCAGTAGTACACAGCCAGCCTGACCCATGTATTATACAGCCAGCCTGCCCCATGTATTGTATAGCCAGCCTGCCCCATGTAGTATACAGCCAGCCTGCCCCATGTACTATACAGCCAGCCCAGCCCCTCTAGTATACAGCCAGCCCAGGCCCTCTAGTATACAGCCAGCCCAGCCCCCTCTAGTATACAGCCAGCCCAGCCCTCTCTAGTATACAGCCAGCCCAGCCTCTGCCCAGTAGTATACAGCTAGCCCAGCCTGCTCCCAGTAGTATACAGCTAGCCCAGCCTGCCCCCTGTGGTATACAGCCTGCCCAACCTGCCCCCTGTGGTATACAGCCAGCCCAGCCTGCCCCCTGTAGTATACAGCCAGCCCAGCCTGCCCCCTGTAGTATACAGCCAGCCCAGCCTGCCCCAGTAGTATACAGCCGGCCCAGCCTGCCCCCTGTGGTATACAGCCAGCCCAGCCTGCCCCCTGTGGTATACAGTTAGCCCAGCCTCCCCCAGTAGTTTACAGCCAGCCCAGCCTGCCTCCTGTAGTATACAGCCGGCCCAGCCTACCCCCAGTAGTATACAGCCAGCCCAGCCTGCCCCCATTAGTATACAGCCAGCCCAGCCTGTCCCCAGTAGTATACAGCCAGCCCAGCCTGCCCCCCCATAGTATACAGCCAGCCCACGCTTATAATAAAAAAAATAAACTTATATACTCACCCTCCGGCTCGGCTCCCCCAATGTCTGCTAGGCTCCGCTTCTTTCTTTCTCTGCAGGCTATATATGCAGGCTTTCTATGCAGGCTATATATCCGCCACAGAGCTATGAAGGGTGTATGAAGAGGGCTCACGGGCTGGCACCGATCACGGGTGTTAACCTGTTGTTTGCCGCCGGCAAAGTCGCCGGTGGCACTGGAAGCATGGCGGCGCATGGGCATTGCCATCTTACCTCCGATTGTCGCTCCCCCAAACGTCATTGGGGGGCGGCCATTGGTTGCCATGGTAGCCTCGGGTCTTCGTTTGAAGATGTCACACAGTCCTAAAAAAGGTAGCAATGAAAACGTCAGCTCATTTCTCAAAAAATTACACCTCACACAGCCCTGTACACCAAAGTATGAAAAAGTTATTAGCGTCAGAATATGGCAAAATTTTTCTTTTTTGTACAGGTTCGTTTAATTTTTGAAAATGTATTAGAACACAATAAAACCTATATAAAGTTGGTATCACCGCAATCGTACCGAACCAAAGAATAAAGTAGAGGTGTTATTTGGGGCGCAGAGTGAAAGTCGTAAAAACTGAGCCCACAAGAATGCACATGCATTTTTTTTTTCAATTTTTCCACATTTGGAATTTTTTCTGGCTTCCCAGTACATGGCATGGAATAATAAATAACATCACAGGAAAGTAAAATTTGTTACGCACAAAATAAGCCCTCACACAGCTCTGTACACGTAAAATTTAAAAAGTTATGGATTTTTGAAGATGGAGAGCGAGAAATGAGCGAAAATACCCAGCGTTCTTAAGGGGTTAAAGAAGACGGAAGACAGAAGAAGAGCCGCAAGGAAGAAATAAGCGGAGCCGCGCAGACATGGGGGGTGCCGCGCCGAACATCGGGGCCGCTGGAGAGTGAGTATATAATTTTTTTTTTAAATTGACTCGTGTATAAGCCGTGGTGAGGTTTTTCAGCACATTTTTTGTGCTGAAAAACTTGCCTTATACACAAGTATATACGGTAAGTGTAAGTAGCTATGTTAACATTTTCACAGCTTCTTATACTTCCTAACCAGCCAAACACAAATATAAAATTCATGCGTTTCTGCAATGTGAAACAGTAATGTAAAAATGCTATGTAAATGCCACCTGTGAATGCAGCCTTAAAGTATGTCAATTAATTCCTAATTAACATGTTAAAACATGTTAGAAAAAAAAAAAAGAAAAAAAAATCCTTTTGGCTAAATTCACGTGAACGTGTGCCCTAGCACAGCAGGCACATGTCGGCCCCGGAGAGAGGAGGAGGTGGTGAGCGCTGAAAAGAGAAATATGGTGCACAGCGCCGTATTCAGGGGAAACATGTCCTATCTTTTCCCCAGGTATGGAACAGCAGATGTGTGGCACCGTACTGCTCCGTACGGTGCCATGCGCCAATTGTCAAATATGGCGGACTTATATGCGACGTATATATGTCAGCTGTATATACGCCCCCCCCCCCCCCCCAATGGTGGTGTGGATGAGGACTTCCTCTGAAACTGCCCTGGACCAGGTACAGATTTGAACCTAAAAAGTGCAGGTATTGGATTCAGTTTTTCCAAACACTCCCCTTGATAAATCGTCTTAGCGAAACACATGTCGGGGTATATGGTGTGTGATGCCTTTTTTGATATGATATTTTAGTCTTCTTTACGTTATGAATATACAGGTCTCTACTGAATGTCTTAGATGTAATTTTTCTATTGCCCTCCATATGCTTGTTATTTATAATTTAATATTGGAGTACTATATATATATATATGTAACCTACCTCATGGTTTATATGTGCCAATATTGTGGATATACACTTTTTAATTGATTGTGGTCCATTATTTGTTGTCCTGTTTAAATTTGTTTTTGTCTATGTATCAATAAAGATTTACATGACTCTATACCTTATGACTTATAAGCCTTTTTCCTAATCAAGTTTTTGTGATATTTAATTCCTATTGAAGGTATATTTTGTGTATTTTCCTATACCATTCTGTTTTGTAATTTTTGTACATGTCCCACATAGAGTACAAACAATGGTAATAATAATACCAACAGCAGGTCTACAGAGCATCATGGGCTGAGCCCTCTCCGTTGCCGGTAAGTCTATGCTGATTTTGAAATTGTTTTCTCGTGACACATTGTACTTCATATTAGTTAAAAAATTTTGGTGGTATGTTTTGCATTTATTTATGAGAAAATCAGATATTTGGTGAAAATTTGGAAAAATGTGCAATTTTCGATATTCAAAATGTTCTACTTTTTCCACACGTGAGTCATAACACCAAAAAACGTAATAACTAACATTGACCGAATGTCTACTTTATGCCTCCGTGGTTTTTTATACATTCTATCATTTTTGTAGGATGTTATGGGCCTTTGAACGTCAGGTGCAATTTTTCACATTTTCATAAAAAAAGCAAAATCCTGCTATTGAGGGACCTGCTCAGGTTTGAAGTCACTTTGAGAGGTGTAAATAAAAGTAAAGCCCCATAAATTACTCCATTATAGAAACTACACCCCTCAATGTACGTAAAACAACTTTTATGAAGTTTGTTAAACCTTTAATTGGTTTACAGGGGTTAAAACAAAATTGGATGTAATTTTAAAATTCTATTTTTTTGGCTAAATTAATATGTTTTTCATAAAATGTAAAAATTCTCAGTGGATAAATTACCAAAACGCTCCACAAAATTTGATACCCAATCTCTCCCGTGTAAAATAATACCCCATATGTGGTGGTAACCTGCTGTATGGGCACACGCCAGGGCATCGAAGGGAAGCTGCGCCGTTCAGAGCAGATGATGCAGTGTCACTTTTTATTGGCTATACAATCTTTATTTTTTTGTCAATTTGGACATGTAAGGGCTTATTTTTTGCTACATGAGATGCACTTTACAAATACTTCATTTTAGGGGTTCATTAGCTTATTGATGAGAATTTATTAACTCTTTAATGTATGGAGGAAAAGAAAATTGTCAATTTTGGGTTTCTTTTTTTTGTATATTTTGGGGGTCGTACACCGTACACTAAAAGTACTATAATATTTTTATTCTATAGATCACTACGATTACGGTGATACCTTTTATATAGTTTTTTATATATTTTACAATTTTACAGGAAAAAAACGAATATACCGTAATTTCCGGCCTATAAGGCGCACTGGAGTATAAGGCGCACCTCTAATAAATGCCTGCTAAGACATCTAGGTTCATATATAAGGCGCACTGGAGTATAAGGCGCAGGATCAAATGCAGTACCTAAAAATGACCAGCAGGTGGCAGAACTGTGCACAGTTCAGAGGTATGGGCTGCTGGGGGTTAATGCAGGGTGATGCAGCAGGGGTTAAGCTGTCTCCCTCTGCCCCTTCTCCTTTCCTCCTCAGCCTGGGTGTTATTCCTGTGGGGTTCCCTGTGGCTCCTTCTCTTTCCCCTGTTACAGGGCTGGCAGGTATGGGGGATTGTTTACTGATGATGATGATTGCCTCGTGGTCGGCACTATGGCAGCTCCGGTCTCTCCATGCTAGGGGAGGG